>NC_081519.1:6442368-6742368 GCF_030273125.1 Centropristis striata | reverse complement strand
ACTGACAGAGAAATGATTACTTACTGAGATTACCTTTCTGGAAAGAGGTGAAGATATGCTTCAAAATGGGTGTAAACAAGTTGCAGAACAACCAACACTTATCTTAGATGTATGACATGGGTCTAATATTGTTATTAATTATTATTAGTAGCACTCATAATGACTTGGTTTGGTATGGTTTTGTTCTGACATTAAACAACCTCCACATAATGCATGTGTTCAAATAATCACATTGCTAGTACATTGGTAGTAATGCTGATAATGTTAGCAGATAACGTATTAGTTTATTGAGGAGCTGAAATATAATAAATCAATCAATAAGTTGATTGGTCAATGAATCCACCTCTACTTTTAAACTGATTCATACATAATATAAGATATTTTTTAAGCAAAAGTGCTCATTCCAGCTTCTTAAACATGAATATTTGATGCTTTTTCGTCTTGTGTAAATTAAAATTTACCATTTTGGATTGTCGTTTCTGAGAAAAAAAGATGTCACCTTGGGCTTTGGAAAATTGTGATGACAATTTCCTGATATTTACAGACCAAACAGTGAGTCGAGAAAACAATCGGCAGAAGGATCCATAATTAATATAGTCATTAGTTGCAGCTCTGATTTATTGACACTATTAACGCATCAAAAACGAAGCAGTGCGCTGATCTTGAAACATAACTAAAGGACAAACACCAAAGTAAAAAAACTAAGTCTGTTTGTTATTCCTCAAACATTTCTTGTTGGCTCACTTCCTCAGACACTGTGAACATGTGAAGCATGTGCTCCTTCAGCCATCAGGGGGCAATGTTTGTGTTAACAGAAGGAGCTGATGAATCTTTCTGCTGCCACCTTCAACAGTTTTGGTCACATATGTGAGTCAGTGCCATTTGGTCCAGCAACAGAAACCATCTAATACATCTCAAACTCTCAGTTTCACACTGAGTGTAGTCCCATTCATTTGCCAGCTGTCACATGCTCACATTCCTACTCTAACTTGGAAATATAATTTCTGCACAAACCACTAAATGACATATTTTAAAACTTGTCAGGTACAAGAAACTATTTGCTATATTGGCCTTGTATAGAGAAACAGTGTAAAATATATATATATATATATATATATATATATATATATATACATATATATATATATATATATATATATATATTTTATTTTTTTTAAACTCCTCATACATGTAGAATACTCCTTAAGAAATGCTTTTAGGTAAATAAAATACTGTAAAATACCTAAAATAACCTTCCAACCAAAATGCATTCAATGTTACTGTAGTTTTACCAATCAAAATGATGACCACAGGTTATGACCACATAGAAAATAAGTCTATTTACGACCCCAGTTCCATAAAAGTTGGGATGCAGTGTGAATTGTAAATAAAAACAGGATTCATTAAATTCAGTTTATAATTACAAAAAACAAAGGTGTATCAGTTTGAAAAATACATATGTTGTCTTTGTACAAGTTAATATACATGTCAAAGAGAATTATAAAAGGATCAAAGTCTGTTTTATTTATGTTTTAGACAAAGTCACACATTTATTGCAACTGGGGTTTTAATATGCCACAATGCAATATCCAATCGGTTATAACAAAACCTTTTTTCTCTCCTCATATCTTCCCTCTTTAAGCATACCTGCTCCCTCTCCCCTCCTCATCAGCACCCCTCCTCTCTCTGCCCTGATCAATAACCTGCCGTCTTGGAACTAAACTGCACGAGGCAGCCCAGTGACTCCATTTGCATAATTGCAAGTGTGGGTTGAAATGACTGTATGCCTGTTCCTCCCCAACATCCACAGCAGAACTGTACCAGTTCCTGTGAGTCATCTTTCGCTGCGTATCCTGAAAAAGAGCTTCCAGAGGTTTCACAGAGTCGAGGAGAGATGTTGAGCTACGGTGCTTCTCTCTCTAACTGACACCTGGGGCAGCCAGGGGTAACTGGCTGTCATAAATCCTTTTGTGCAGAAACACAAAATCCTTCTGAGAGCTACAATAGACAAGAAATTGGATTTTGTTATCCCACCCCCCCCCACAAAAAAACCTCTCCTAAAATGCCAAAAGCTATGTATGCTTACATGCCGGTTAATTACACATACAAAAATATACTGTAGGTGTGAGTTTTCACAGTGATTGTTTAGTCACATGGGTAAAGCTGTGTGTGCTGCTCACAGCAGATATAACAACACCACCTCATTCCTAAACAACAGAATAGGTCGCTTGCCAATGACTCTTAAAATGACAAATATGATAATTTTATTTCATATTGTGAAACAGTCGCACTACCACAGTATTGAACACGTGGTTAACAAAACTGAACTATGCTTAAAGCACCAAAACTACTTGATTAAGTTTAGAAAACGAACATGGTTTGTGTTAAAATAAGCAGTGGTGGAATATAACTAAGTATAATTACTCAAGTACCATACTTTTGAGGTACTTGTACTTTCCATTTTATGTAACTTGATACTTCTACTTCACTACATTCAGCCGACAGCTTTAGTTACTTTTCAGGTCGACATGAAAAGCGATTAGATATTGGTTTTAATTAAACCTCATAACAGTATATTAAGTAGTTAAAATGAGCCCTATGGCTATAAGTAATCTTATAACATATGAGGACAATATATAACAATCTCAGTGGGTCCATTCTGCATAACGAGTGCTTTTACTTTTGATCCTTTAAGAACATTTTGATACTGATACTTCTGTACTTTGACTTCAGTAAGTTTTTAATGCAGTACTTTTACTTGTAGTGGAGTAATTTCACAGTGTCATATTAGTACTTTTACTTAAGTAAGGGATTGCAATACTTTTTCCACCACTGAAAATAAGTATGTGACCTATTTAAGTTACATGATTCAGTTATGCACGTGCTATAGTACGTAACATGGTTACGTTGTGAAATCAATGTATGCACAGGGACATAGGGGACCAGAAGATCAGAGATATAAATAGGAGCAAGGCCATTTAAAGCTTTAAAAGTGAGTAAAATAATTTTAAAATCAATTCTGAATAAAATGGGTAGCCAGTGCAAAGCTGCTAACTGTGGTGGTATTTGCTGTTAGGGCCGCGAGTCTCTGGAACTCTCTACCCCTTGAGGTCAGACAGGCTACATCACTAGCCTTTTTTAAATCCCTACTGAAAATTTTCTTTTATCGCAAAGCCTTTTTAACTACTTAACCTCTCCCCCAGCTCTTGCCACTTTCTATGTTTTGACATTTGTAATTCCAACTTGTCTGCATTGCACTTTACTTACTTACTGCTTTGTTGTTTTATTGTAATTTTTATCTGTCATCCACTGTGTTTTTATCTCTTGTCTATAAAGCACTTTGTAACTTTGTTAAGAAAAGTGCTATACAAAAAAGGTTTATATTATAAATCAAACAACTGACTAAGTCAACTTACATTTTTTGGGTTAAAACATGTGTGTTTGTTACGTTTAATAAGTTATGAACGAATGTTAAGTATCAATCAGTCGATCCTTTGACACATCCATCCACCTCGTCCTCCTCTTTCTGCCTCTTTATACTATCTCACCTGACTTGGACCACTTGCTCTGATTGCCTACTATTGTTGCAGAGTGAAATGAAATGAAAAGCAAAAAGTGCCTGGTGATAACATGCAAAATGTATGAAGAAATTGTTATTTGTACGCCATGTGGTACCAATCTGGAATAAATATCACGGGGAGTCCTCTGGGCACTATGAATGTCCCAGAGGATAGTAATCTATGAGATTGAAGATATCGCACTAAAAAACAAAAACGTTTACCTCACGGTTGCACTACAGGAAAAGTCAGTAAGCTTCATCCCATGGTGAAAATAAATATCTAGACTAAATTTCCTACCCATTTATTCAGTGCTTGTTGGGATATTTCAGTCTGGACCAAAATGGTGGACACTGTAAACTGTTAAAACATTAACTAAGTAAATACTGATTGAAACTCAAAGCTGGTGACATGCATCTTTTGCCAGGTGGCCCAGGCACAAGCAGCTATACTTGCTATACGGTGCATATGTGTGTGTGTTTAGAAAGAGTGGGTGTTTCTGACAGATGGACAGCTCCAAAGTGCTGAGTCAGCGCAGCCAACTGCTCACTACATTCCTAATCTCTATGTTGTATGTCGTGAAGGCTGACAATATACAATTACACCCACAGTCATGCCTGCAGACGTGGCACTTACTCATCTCCACTCAGCTAAAAGAAGAGATGGGAGAGAGCGGCGTGACTGCAGAAGCCTGAGTTGGGACAGCAAACAGGAGTTAAGTGACACTGAATTCTAAACTATATTTTCTTTACAGTATTTATAAGTGGCCACCCAGTGTGCAGAAGGTCATTTAATATTGTTTCTTCATATTTCTGTTTATTTTCTGAAGAGTAAAGGACTGTGTGTCTGTGCAGGTAATAGCTATCTCCACATTGAACAGAACAGTGCACTGTACTGGATCATTGTTTAGTTTAAGAAAGCCCAAACTGCTATATATTTTTAACCTTCTTTATTTAACTGAGTAACTGTGAAGATTTATAATAAGGCACACATAAAGCTATTTAAATGCAAGTATTTACAGCATAAAGTCTGTAAAAGATGTCTGGCTCTAAATCCCACCAATAACACAGATGATAATGAACTTACTATAGTAATAATATTATAATACAAATACTACCTAAAAAGGAACACAATGTACTTTGAGTATAGAAAGAGGCAGACGTATGAAAAGTAAGAAGGCTTCTGAGGGGCCCAAAAAATACAAGAACATTATATAACATAACATAACATAACATAACATAACATAACATAATATCATATCATATCATATCATATCACATCACATCACATCACATAATATAATATAATATAATATAATATAATATAATATAATATAATATAATATAATATAATATAATATAATATAATAATAGAATATTGTATTTACTACGTACTAAAAAATAAAATGGTTCCTTTTTCTTTTCTTGTTTTTGGCATAAAAGTGAACATCTAGAGAGCCACTGTATGGGCAATAGTTTTAAAAAAAACGATAACTAACTGAAACTGTATTGTGTGGTTACAAAACTAACTAAAACTAACTAAAATTATAGTGAAAATGTCCTTAGTTTTCGTCTTTGTCAACTTGTTTCTATTTGAACATGCAGGAACACATGGTAAATATATTTACTGAGACTGGGATGTCGACACTCCAACCAAAATACAAAACACCCAGAACTGTAAGAATTAATAACCTTATTGGGGCTGGGATGGATAAACAAAAGGAAATGAAGGCACATACCCATTACAAAAAAACTAAAACTAATAAAAACTAAACTAAAACTAAGCATTTTCAAAAAATAAAAACTAAACTAAAACTAGCAAACTCACTCTAAAAATTAATTAAAACTAACTGAATTTGAAAACAAAAACTTCACAACTAATGAAAAATCCAAATCTATTATAACCTTGCTCCAAACCACATTGATTTTGATATATGTCCATCAAGAATCTGCCATTGAAGATATTAATCTCTATATAATCAGCTTTGAGGACAATACAGGCTGCACACAGACACACACACACACACACACACACACACACACACACACACACACACACACACACTGGTACATCTGTTGGGCTCTGGCTGCATATGTTGTATGAATCACAGCAATGTGATTTATTATTATGTGTTAAATCTTTCTCTTCACACTGATGCAAAATACTGAATGACACACAGCCTCTGGGTAATGATGAAGAGAAGCTGTATAATTTCACAGTGATTTTGCATGAAAGCCAGACAGCCAGCCTACCAGTGCAGGCAATCAATAAACCATTCAAATAGATAGAAAGCCTGACTTTCATCTACAGCGATGTCAACAAAGAAACGCCTTTAAAATGACAAAACCTTTCTCGTGCTGGTGTTGATTCAGAACATTGTTTGACGTTAACACCCTTTGCCTCAAGCATTATTTTTTTCCTATTTGAGTTCATGAAAGTACATCACAGTGGCCAACCCAAAGTGGGACAGTGGAAAGTCACTCAGAGCTCCAAAACATGGGGAGCGGAGGAACAACAACAAAGTAGGGGTGGGCGATATGGCCCTAAAAGAGTATTTTCGCGATAACGATATTCTTGACGATATTAAAAAATACTGAAAAATATATAGAAAATTATTTTTTAGTCTGTATAAATAGATAAAAATTGTACAACAAAATACAAATTAATCATAAATCTAAATGTAGTGTAAATTGCAAATCTCAACAGTTGCCAAATACAAAAAAATTACTTACTTGAGTATTAGTAAATAATAATAAAAAATAACCTTCTAGGGGGTCTGTACATTTTATAGTACAATGTGATAGTAGCTTTTTGTGGTTAAAACAACTTTAATTGTTAGCTAATGTTAGCTCGCGGCTAACGAACGGCACAATGCAACAGTGTGTTTGGACCGTTTGGACCTCTGACAGGACAGGTTGATAGTATTTAGATCAGCTCACGCACACACAGACGCAGAGAGAGAGAGAGGGGACAGGACTGATACCTTACAGACAGGTAGGTGCTTGTTTTGAAGCGCAGTGGGAGGGCAGCTCAGTATATTCAGTGCGTGTGTGTGAATGCGTGCGCATGTCTCGGAGGAGGACAGAGAGGTGGGTCGGGGAAGCAAACCTGGAAGTGCCATAAGCCTAGAATCTTTAAAAAATCTCACAGGGGTCGCTTACAACAGTTGCAAAAGAACGCCGGTCCTATCTATCTCAATGAGAAATATAAAATGAGACGACTTCTCACCTGATTTATTACCTCAGAAAAAATCCTTGTGGCAACATTATGGTCTCAATAGCTAGTTTCAAGTCTTCTCCAATACAATATGATGTTAATTGTGTAAATAATGGTCCAATTTAGAAGAAAATATATGATAAAGAAGCCTATGATTTGGGGCGTGGCTACCTTGTGATTGACAGGTCACTAACATGGCGAAACAAAGCAAAACAATGCATATCAACGATTTTGTCTCAGAACTTTGACCCTTTAAAGTTTTAGTCAAAAACTGCCTTGAATAACTGTCATTCTGTTGTACTAAAAGACACTCCGAGGAGTCTGCGGTTCAGTTTTTCCGGTAAGTAACACAAGTTCATGTTGTTTTAGCGTTAACAGGTTATTTTTAGATACACCTGTACTCGCGCTTTCCCATTCCAAATATGGTCGCTCCCGGTTACAAAAAACATTGATGGGGAAGGACATAAAGCAAGGTGAAGACAACCGTAACACTAAACTCGATGCTTCAAACGACAGTCCACAAACCATGTGGGTGACCTCACGGAAACTATGTCCATTATTTATATACAGTCTATGAGTTTAACACACACTTAGCCATCAGTTTATCATTTTTACCTAACTTCTTTCCCTCCATCATTCCTGCATGTCTTGTCTACTTTACAATAGTTTGCTTGTAATTGACTATTTCTTTTGCTTCTCAAATTTTATAGAGCAGTAAAAAAAATAGCGTTGACACATCGACATATGGACATGAAGAGCCGGGGATCAAACTGTCAGCTTGTAATTAGTAGACGACTCTGAGTGGGCTACCTCCTCCTGAGTCACAGCCGCCCCTCAAAAGCTGAAAAATTTCAGTGGAAACGAGTGGAATTTATAGTGCTGTCTGAGTCTTTTTCCTGGTTTAAAGAAGAATACATCTTTATTATTGGATTCTCACTCTAGTTGTGAAGATGGACACTTTTGCAGTGTTGGCAAAGCTGTGGTCTCATCTAAAACTGTGCTGTTGTGAAGAAAAAGACACCAGCAGACTGTAACACGTCTTATCCTCTTTGCTTTGTTCCTCCACCCCCATCCTAATCTCAGCAGCCTTTCACTCTGTAAATGTTTCCCTGCTGTAAATGTTGAGACTCTCCTCGTGATATTACCTCCCTGTCCTCCGGATGAAGAAGCAGCCATCTTATGTGCTCACACGGGGAGGGTGGTTTCCACAGGAAGTATACATGGCCTCTTTTAAATGTGTTCACATGATACTTCTTGTGTGCAATTTGATCTCACCGTGTCATGACATGGCTGAAAACATCAATACCTTGATGCTCATCATGTATATGTGACTGTAGATATTGGCCTGTCAGAGACGGATCGGTATCTTTTGGTATACTGTACGTATATAATATACTGATACTGATATGTGCCAATATGGAAATATTTTTTAAATAATATATAACACATACAGTTGTTTTATTCTGTATTTAAATAGTCAGCAACTGACTGATACTGAACATACAGGACTATTTAGCAATTTTATTTGTATTATTTTATCCATTTTCTCAGTGTTCATTCCTAGAATGGGTTGACAACGCATGTCACAGTGTGCATTTATAAAATCACAACTGTATCAGTTTGAACACAACATATATTGTCTTTGAACCATTTTCAATTGGATATATGTCACAAAAGCTTTTGCAAATTATCATATTCTTTTTAATTAATGTATTTATTTTAGAGAATGCCCCTTTTTGGGATCTGGGTTTTGTAATATTGGTAAAGACTCCTTACAGAAAGCATTTTTTTAAGAAAGAAGCCTTCTGAGTACATTTGTAGAGTCATATCAATACAAAATTGGTGCAAAAACCACATAGAATTTTGAGTCTGATTGAACAATCCACTATATCAACCACCACATCCGTAAATTGTGAAACTTTCCCCTCTTATCTGTATCTCTTACCTCTAATCTGTATCAATTTCAGTCAGGCTGTAAGCAGGATTGTTTGTCACGAACTGAATAGAGCTCTATATTACACACCTGCTGCATCACCTGCTGCATTACCGTATATATGATTCATATGTTCTTATTGTCCCTCTACCTCCTCCACATTATACACACGCTGGTGCTGATGACTAAACCTTTACACACACATTACCAGCTGGCACAACTACAAATGCAAACATCCCTGCACACACACACACACACACACACACACACACACACACACACACACACAGCCACACAGACACACACACGCACGCGCACACACACACACACACACACACACACACACACAGACTGTAAGGTTCACACATCAATAAGTGATGTTGGTGCATGTTAGGGCTGCACAGTTAATCATCATCTTATTGAAATTGCAATATGGACTCTGTGCAGTATTTATTAAAGGGAAAATATGTGTCAAAATACCATTCTGACTGATGTAGTGTGTGGTGCTGCGAGATATCCCAACCTAGAAATCACACAATGATATTTTCAATATAGTTTTTGTGAGTAATGATGCAAAGTATTCCTTCCAATATCCTGAATCCTATAGCAATTGCATCACTCAAAATGATTGCAATTAGGTTTTTTTTTTTTTAATCAAATTGTGCAGCCCTAGTGGACCTGCATGCACATACATATACACTTGCACAAACAGACTCAACCCCAGACACTTTACTGAGACACCAAAGTCCAACCCTAATTTCACATTCACACTGTTATTGCTCAGTGACTTGTAACAATCTGCAGCTCAGAGGGAAGAATAAAAAAAAAAAACACGTCATGTCTGAGGCAAGGTATCCATGCACAGACAGAGTAGTGTGATATGGGAGGCTCAGCCTCCATTTTGGGGATTGCGTTGATGAGGGCTGACTGGGTGGCTGAGCAGCAGTGGTCATGACTCAGTCAGATACGGTCCGCTCTAGCTCACACACTTGCCTCCAGCAGCTCTTGTTCAGCTTCGGCACGACAAAACATTCTGCTGAATACAAGTCAAATGGATCAGCCCGTTGCATAGTACATTAAAAATTCCTGTCCTGGGCTAATCATGACCTCGAGTCACGACCATCGACTGTCTTGATTAAAGCACTGCAGGCTGCGGCTGGCATTTCACTCACAGTGGAGACTTTGATTTACTAAACAGATGAAAGACATCTTTTCCTAAGACTATATTCCCAGATATTATTTTTCACAAAATAAACATTGCATGGCATTTGCTCAAGCTAATAGAGGCCCGAGGCACCTGATGCAATTGTAAAGGGTGCTAGAAGACAGATGTAATGATTGGCCTGAAATCACTCCATTATTAATGAGGCAATTTGCTCCTCAATCAGCCTCTAAAACCATCCCACCGTAAGTATACACTTACGTAAGGACGCCTCCCAGCCCAGAAATCAAGATAGAAAAGACCAATTATAGTAACAAGGCACATCTGCCTTTTATTAGCCGACATACTTCATTAATGAACCCAACCAGTAGGGATATAAATATCATTCAGTGCAGAGTCTGAGCGAGCGCTTATGGACTCGGGATGATGGAGTCCTCTCTTTGTGTCGAGCACAAAGGCATAAAAGCCCACACTGTACTGCTTTCATGTTCTGCCGGACACATTCGGCACCTACGCTGTATGAAGCCAGGCTAAAAATATATACAGGAATGAGTATTTAACAGCACTGGACAGAAGGAATAAGTGAAATGATGAATGGCTTTGGCCCTGTCAGTGGCAGTGTTGGTTTAGCTTGAACAGACACATTCTCCTCCCAAACACTGTCCCCATACATTTTAATGAATCATAAAGATATAAAGGAACCAAAGTCCCTCTGGCTCCCCCTTTAGGGATCACCAGCAGGTAAAAGTGTGAGGCAGAGAGCTCGACATCCTTCCTTTTCGCAGCATGGATCTGCTTCAGGGATGAGCTGGCAATCTGCAGCCTCTTAACCTCCAGTCGAATCAGGTAAGCCACGAACGATTTGCTTTAAAAGGGAATGTTCATGCACACAAATGCGAGCAGACGTGCACAAAGACAGACGGCTCTCATTTAAGGGTCACACTAATGGTATCCTGCTGTGACCTTGAAGGGTGGAGTGACAGTGTTGAGTAATGAGGGGCTCAGTGTCTGACGGCGTCACTCAACCAGACAGACAGAAACGCAGACGGACTGGCACAAAGAGCACCGACAGCTGGCAAAAAATTCTGCCTTTATGTTGCACGAGATGTCTTAAAATCAGCTGCATCATCCTATAGAAGTGACTCAAAGAAAAAAAAAAACCCTGTAGAGCAATATGCTGACCTATTCCACATCGACTTCAGTGTGTCTTGCACTTTTCCCTGCTGCTGAAATATCAAACAAAACCAAGGTTCTGGAGAAAACATTTCCATATTAAATTCAACTGTTATTGATGATAGGCTGGTATTTTATCTACATCATCAGATCTGATATGATTATTGCTTCATCAACTTATCAAGCTTGAAAATGATCAAGGTCATGTCAATATATCAAACAATAAAGTCAGTTGTGTTAACATGCGTGTTTGTTTGCATAAAAATGTCACCGACATTTAAGCTGACATGATGCCACAGAAACAGAAAAGCTTTCTCAACCATTCAAAGATTCTCACATCTGTTTAGAAACAGTAGCAACACAAAGTGACAACTTGTTGTTATAGTTACTTATATCTCACTTATGGCTAATATATTAAACTTTTTGTTCACAAAAGTCCCAACTATTGAGGAACTGGCCTGGCAGCATATACTGCCTGTTAAGGAATAAATGACTCTCTATAACTCTCTGCCAAGTGTTTTATATTTATTTTTTTATTAACAGTGCCCATTTAATTTATTGGCTGTGAAGTTTTATTTTGTTTATGTTATTTAATATATTATTATATATAGATAGATATTTTTATATGTATTTCACTTTCCAATTCCAATATCTGAATACTCTTAAGATTCAAAAGTTAATTGTTCTTTGAAGAGGTGGACTTGCTGTTATATTATAATTACATAAGTATTCTGCAATCTGCAATATATCGTTTATTGCAATTATTTCTGGGACAATATATTGTCCAATAAAATTAGTTATAGACAGGCCTATTATCTATTTCAGTTGTTTTATTGACTCTAATTTTCACTTGAATGTAAGGGGTAATTAGATGATTAAAAATATGATTTTTTTTCAGCAAAGTCATGATTTTCTGCAAACTGCAGTGCATTTAAAGCTGGTGCAGGCCAGATGAACAGAGGTTGGACAGCGAGGGATGATCAACGTCAGAGTAAGTAAAGGCAGGACGGCGGAAATGGGAAGAGAGAGCAAGACAGACAGAGAGTGTTTAAGCATCCTTGACATTTGTCTCTGGGCCTTCTGCCTACTCTTGTCAGTTACTGATTTAACTGGGCCACGACTACACCCCCACAGTGAAGCAAGCAAAAAAATCTTCTGACATCTCACATTTTCAGTGCCAATCTGATAATAACCATTGGAAATAAATTAAAGTAAACGTTGTGGCCAAATTGCGTACAGAAGTTTCAATTCACTTGTTGGCAGTTTTTTTTTTTTTTACTTTATTATTAAAAGATTGAGAGCAGGTTTGCATTGTCAAAATTAT
The DNA here is from genome assembly GCF_030273125.1 of Centropristis striata. Lineage (NCBI taxonomy): Eukaryota > Metazoa > Chordata > Actinopteri > Perciformes > Serranidae > Centropristis > Centropristis striata. Next base: position 6,730,003 of record NC_081519.1, on the reverse strand, counting down.
GGATTAAAAGATCATACGAGGCACAAGGCTCACTATGTCAGCTCATGTTTCAAAAACTAGATTACAGAAAAGTAGATTAAAGGGTTTTGTATTTCCTGTGGCTCAAGTGGTCTCTGGCATTGATTCTGTACTGGAGTACTATGTGAGGAGAGTGCGTGTTAAATATTTATGTGCGCAAAGAACTCCTTCCAGAAAGGTTTCCACAAGTACTGAAAAAACATGACTGACTGTAATAACTCTCTTGGACTGAGGATGACAGTGGTCTATTGCAGAGAAAAGAATGGTGAAAGCAGAGACACACAGATCAAAGAAGACAGCAGAAAGACAGCAGAAAGACAGCAGAGTGAGTTCCACTGCAGGAACGAGAGGGTTGTGACGGTCTCACCTGGTTCTCCTCATGAGTGACTCTCATCTGCTCTTTAAGGATTGATGTGCGAGCCGCCTCCTCTTTCCTCATTATCCTCTCCTTCTTTAGTTCAGGACTCCAGAAGCTCTTGATGCTGTTGGTGGAAGATCCCAACTTACTATCTTTCAGGTCAAGCTCGCGGCGCAGCAGCTCATTTTCCCTCTGCATATCCCTGAGCTGGACCTGCATCTCCAGCAGCTCCCCCCCACTGCCCCGCACCGCCTGCCTCAGCAGAGCGGAGGGCACCCCCTGGTGGTGGTGGTGGTGGTGCAGCATGGAGAGAGAGCCCAGGTCACTGTAAGACAGAAGGTCAGCATGGGGCAGCCCCACTGAAGCGATGTTGGGACTGCTGCCCATGGCTGTGACGCGGCCCCCGTACATGGCCCGGCTGGTGGCGCGACCCAGAGTCATAGTGCTTTTTGGGTAGGTGGCAGTGGAGCCCACGCCCTCGTGGTCACTCAGGTACATGGGCCCTGAAGTGGCATAGGCAGCGTTGAGTGACTGGATGTTCTCCATGGAGAGCGTCTTTCCCCCCGCACCACCCCCGCCCCCGCTGTTGGCCCTCCGATGGCCCAGTCTGGGGGACCTTGGCAGGCGCGGGGACCGTGCGGGGCTGCTCTCTATATGGCCTACTGCTCTGGCACTGCCGTACATGTCCTGTGAATCAGCGGTGTAGCCACCAGACGGTCCTTAACAGGAGCGCGCTGAAATGAGACTGCTCTGACCCTCTGAACCGCACATGGGTGATTTATTTCATGCCTTAATGGGTGGAGCACATCAAAGTCAGATCTGAGGAAAGAGGAGAGAGGCACCTGTTAGATGACTAAAAAACTGCTTGTATCTGTCAGATGAAAGGCACAGAAATAAAAGCATACACTTTGAACAAACACACAGGGTATTACAAGGTAAAACAAACAGATTTGGCCTGCAGGAAATGAAAGAAATGAATAGTTCTCTTAGCTTTAAGACTGTTTTAGTCAGCATCAGCAGCAATCTGTCACATTTTATGTGACTCCTATTTCAATTGGCCCACAGGAATTTCCCAGCATCACCCTGGATTTCCCACTGGCCAACATTTATCTACGTCCCATTAATGCTGCTGAGACAGTCTGGGGAGAATTTGTGCTTTATAACCACACAGCACGACAACTCAGTAATTAACTGATTAAAACACTGGATACAATATCATCACATTTTTCTACATAATACATAATGCTCAAAAGCAAATAATGATGATCATGAAGTAAAAGACAACATGCAGGAGATATCAACCAAATTGTTCTTTTTATAGTGAATCCACAATAAAAAAGGCTCAGGTGTTATACTTTAAATGTCACTGTAATTTGGATTAGTGGTTATTAGTTCCTATTTCTATGCCTTCTGTTATAGTGTATAGACCAAATTAGTGATTTATGTTTGTATTGGGTGCTATGACCAAAATCTTCTATCCCGATAAACATGATTTAATATTTAAATAAATAGTCTTTGAAATAACCACAGAGTAAAGGCTATTTTTGTATATTACTGTGTAAATTAAATATGTGGCAAGTTAAAAGTATTTTCTCATCTAATTAAGAACTTTCATGCTAAAGGACCACACTTTTAAAGAGTAAAAAAAACAAATAAATATTTCCAGCTTTAAACTGTTTACATGCATGCACACTAATACAGAGTAATAAGATTAAGGCAACTGTTTGATTTAATTACACTGGAGTATTCCCTTAAGCTAAATTCTTGGCTGTAAGAAGAAAATCCTGCACAATCCTGCAAAACACTACTCACAATTTGTTTTAACCAACATTTGGGCACATTATCGGAGCTTCACACATTATTGTCCACCTTTATGATGGAGAGAGAACCCTGTCCTGAGCTGTTTGTACATTGTTTTCTGGAGTAATGGAGGTTAAAGGTTGGGCAGGTTGACCAGAAGGTTGTTAGTGTGAATACAGTTTGTTAATCACATTTAGATACTCAGATAGGAACATTTTGTATCGGACTCTATACTTATTTGCAACAGTATCGTCGCCTTCGCCTTCTGCAGTTGACACACAACTTCACACACACACACACACACACACACACACACACACACACACACACACACACACACACACACGCACACACACACACACAACAGCATCTTTTATAATTTTACCCACTCTTATTGGTCTCCATGTCCTTTTGTTCTATATGTTCTATATATAAATAATATTTGATTAACTGATTGATTGAAGGGCAGTTAACGTTATCAGTCCTGCTGTTTATAACATTAATAAACAGTTAGTTTAACAGTTCTTTTCATCTGACCTGCTAACTTGCCTTTAGTGGTCATTTAGTGGTCTTACACTACCTCGTCTACCTAAAATAATTCCTGTCATTGTTGCTGTTTGGTATTTTTGGGGGGGATTTCAATTTACACTACCTCACAGTCAGAAAACCCAAATATATTGTTGTCTTTTGTTTTTTGCACAACCATTTTTTACATATTTATATATTTCTGTCAAACCTCACAGTTTTGTTACTTTGTCTTTATTTGCACTATTGTTATTGTTCTAAAAGTATTATTATTAGTTACGACAACATAAATGTGTATCTCTAAATCTCTAATTATAATTATATCATGATATGATTCCATTGAAAGATGACAAATTATAGTGAATGATTGTCCAGCCCTACTTAACCCATAAGAACCCATGGTGACACCCGTGTAACAAACACTTTAAATCTTCCAGAATCTCCCATATTCAGAACAGAAATGTGAAAAAGAAGCTAATTTCAAAAAACGTATTTGTTACTGACCATAATTCCCGAACAAATTAAAGTCACGAGTTTTTATATATATGTTATGGAGATGTAAACAAAAATAATATTTATTATTGATTTATTCTTATTTTGTGACTTAAAAACAAATCTGACAAAAAAACAGCACTATAAATGTCACAATTTTGATAAATGTTGTGGAGATGCAAAGAAAAAGGCAAATTTGTGTCTCTGTAAGCAGAAAATGTGTCTAGTTTTTGTATTTGAAAATAAGAAATATCATAAACATAAATACCATAAACGCCCAATGTATCGTATATGTCACATCACAGATCTTTGACATATAGGGGTAGTATTATTATTATTTTTTTAAACATCATTATGTGTTCTATGTGTCCACTTGGTCTGTGGTATATCCCCCATAATTTTCCTTTAAGGATTATGGGTCTGGGTTCTTATGGGTTAATGTGAGCTTTATGTTTGACTCTTTGGCCTCCTACTAGCACAGTGACGTCTGGATTTTGTGTTAGAAACTGAACTAATGTACAAGAATAAAACATATCACAAACACACAGAAACATAATTGCTGTTATGTTATGAAGAGCACCAGAGTACATCGCTGTGAAGCACCAGACAATACATTCATTGCAATGTCCCCAACTCACTGCAATAAAAATCAATTATAAAAGACAGCGAACATAATCAGGCCCATGGCAGATGACATAAAGTCATCCTCTGCTGCATTGAATTGTCTCATAAACACATAAAAAGTATAAATTAAAACAGATAAGGGACTTCCAATGATTTTATAACCCCTGATGTTATACTCGATATGCTATACAGATATTCAAGCGACAATTTTAATTAAAAGAGCATCAATCAAAAGATTCTAAAATACTGCAGAGCCTGCTGGCTAAAAAGGGAGAGAAGGAGATGGGAAGCTTAATTTTTAATGTTGTAATAATGGGTCTGCCATTTCATGCCACCTCAAGCTTCAATATAGCCCAAGATATATCACAAGCTATGATATATTTAAGCCTGAGATGACACTTAATGGCAGTGTCATTATTATATTGTGGTAGATATATTTTAGGTAAAATTGAGAAAGCAAACAAACGTTGAAGACAAAGACGCTGACAGAGGTTGTTAATGTCACCGGCTGTCTGGTGATGAATAATACTGGACCGTCTGAGTGAGAGACACAAAAATTAGACTCTTCCATCAAACTGAACTACGGTATTTTCTCTCCTCTGGTGACACTTGCTGCTCAGACCCAGTTGCCATGGTGACTATGCCTGGGCTAACGCAGATAAAGCACCTCAGTCGTCTGACACAACGGTAGCACAAGTTTCCAAAAAGCTGTGGCCAAATGTGGAAGGTGCGTGATGCAGCAGTGCAGAGGTGACATGACAGCCTGCAGGCTTTAGAGCAGCGTTCTCTCGCTAGCAAACTCCATGCAGATTCCTTTATTTTTCTTCTTTTGAGGGATGGATGAAATGACAGTTCATGGCACAGGGAACCATGTGTCAACAGGTCTCCCCGGTGCATGAAATCCAGTGAGATTTCTGATGACAGGAACCCTCAGTTGCACTCACTGAAGCATCATGTGTGGAAACACTTGGCCAGGGGGGAAATCACCGCAGCCTGGCAGAGGAGGTCAGACAGGACACCGGCATCTCTGTTGGTAATATTTAGTAAAAGGTGGCGGAGTGGACGGGAACGTATATTAATATGAAACGGCAGAAGAAATCATCAAAATTTGTTTCAAAGGCTCAGACAGAGCTGGTGTTTAGATTTTGCATCCATAGCCTAAAAACTATGTAAAACTCTCTCTTCAGCTCCTCTGAGAGACAAATTAAAATTTGAAATATGCAGACATATGCAACAACTAACAACTAACACCGTGGCTGTTATCTACAGTGGTCAGCTTGCATGTCTGTGAAGTCTGGTTGGTAAATGTTTTAGGAGCAAAAACAGCATTCAGCAATGGGCAAAACAACAATAACATCCTATAATAAATGATAATTGACCTGCTCTATTGGGGCTCATAATGTGTTTTGGGGAGAAACTGTTAGTGTGGATGATTCAACTCGTTTTTGAGGCCGAGTTGTTTGCGGCGAAAAGCAAAACATCCTGTGAAGCATCTTTCAGTCAGTGTTTGTTAGGATCTACTTGTAATGATTGTGTCTCTTCAATGTTTTTCTGTGTTCATATGTTGTCATCATGTTTTAGACTTTCTCCATGTTTCCAGTGATTTAGGCAGTGACTCTCTGGCTTCTTTGTACCGCTTTAACCCTTGTGTGATGTTCATATTGTTGTTACTCAGCCAGTGTTTGTGGGTCTGATGGACCCGTTGCATTTTGTGGCTTTTAATGCCTCACAATCAAATACTTTTATGTTAAAATACTAAACAGATGATGCACAACACAAGCTGAACACATGAACACAGAGTAAACATATCAGTCAAGACAGACTGAACATCAATTTCCACACTTCTATTAGCCCCGGGTCCAGTGGACCCGGACATCTTATATGTAATAGAAATGTGTAGGGGGGGTGTATGGTGTGTGGTCATTAAATATGTATTCTGATATATGTTCTTCACAGAAAATGAGCCAAAGTCAGTGAGTCTCAGTTTGAAAAATTAATTAATTGTATCATTTTTCTTTTAATAAAAAATGAAAACGGGTCCCACAGACCCGAACACCACACAAGGGTTAAGTTGCCTTATATGCCTTGAAAACTTACATACACAAGTTGTGTTTGTCAGCCCTCTTATTAAAGCTGACACATTCTGCTGTTGTAATTATGAATTACAGAAAAACTGTAATGTGATGTGGAGAAAAGTTTTAAAAATGATGCCAACTGTGCTCCTCCTGTGGGCCAGTGATCTGGGATGTGTGCCATGTGACTGCAACGTCCACGCTTTGATTCAGTCATTGTTGCATCTCCGCCCCCTCGCGCCTCATGTTTCCTGCTAATCTTCACTTTCAGCTTTTTAATAAATGGCACATATGCCAGAAATATCTACTTTAAAACATCATGATGAAATATGCCAAACAGAGGAAAACACTGCTTTTAAAGAAGTGCTTAACTCTACAGGCTCCAACTATAAACACACTGAGCCTGACAGTGTCAACATTAATAAAACATCTTCACTTAAATGCTCCTTGCTTGCTTTTTTATTGCAAAGTAAGGTGTTTCTGTTTTTTTGTCCACCCAGCTGCAGAGGCTGTAATCAAATGGGAGTGCATGGGAGTGCCACAGTCCCAGGTTTTACAGAGTCATTGCCCTGAGTCTTACAGTATCCGTATGGGAATACTTAACTGGTTTGATCAAAGAAGCGTTCAGTGTTGGGCTGCTACCATTTCTTTTCATTAATGATTGGATATTTTAGTCCATGAAATGCCAGAAATCAGCAAAAAAGAAATGCCCAAGGTGAAGTTAATTTTTTGCATCTAACAGTCCAATAGCCAAATATATTCAGGTTAAAAAAAGACTTTAAATACTCTCATTTTAGAAGATGAAATCAATCATTTTTTGGTGTTTTGTTTGATAATCGACAACCAAATACACAATGTTTTGGCAATTGACAAATAAATTAATCGAATAGCTAAGTAAAATATGGAATAGGGATTCAACTTTTTCAGTCCTGATACAGATACCTGAACTTTAGAACAGTACCGATCTGATACCAGTGTTTTATTAATTAGCTCTATGTCTCATTATGTGGAAATTATTTTTTTTATTCTTTATGTATAAGGCAACATCAGGCTTGACCTAATTGCTTTCTTATTTGTAAAAACAAACATAACAAATACATGTAAAGGTACTGAATTTTTATTGACTGTTTTTTTTATTGCCCTATAATAAATAGGGCACCAACAACTTGGTAAAAATGTATTATAATTCAAGTGTAAACCTTTTAAATGCACCACCAAATTGGTCAAAACTCAAACAGGAAAACAAATCCAGTGTATGATATATATAGTAGTCTGTATAAACATAGAATTGAATTGTATTGGCCCCATTGTCACAGACACCTGATCCAGCTATTTGAGTCAGTATCGGATATCTGATATCAGTATATGTACATCCCTATGGAACATGTCGTCCACAGATCTCTGTCATGTTCTACATCAGTTTATCTCCAATGAAAATATTCTGATTCTTTAACTATTCCTCTAACACAGAACATATCTTATCTACAACAGATCCACACACCACCAAAGCACATTTCTCAGCGTGCCATGCAGAGGGAAATGACCAAAGTGCAATAAGAGAGTATCAGATTATTGCAGAAATAGTGATTTTACTGGACTACCACTAGAGATGCCAGCTGGGAAGGCCAATTATAATCCTTCATATCCCACCCACCCCCTCTCTACAGTTAACTTCACAAAGGATACTCAAACAAATATGCATCAAATAGCCTATTCATGTCAGTCAATATCTTTTTGATATTTTCCATGCAGCTTTTTGAAACTCGTGACCATGATGTCACATCTCACACTCCTCAGGTAGTAGAGAGCAATTACAGCTGCCAGGACCTGAAACCCTGTCAGCAAATGCCAGTAAAGGCCTTCTGAAGAAATGATCACTGGCAATTCAGTGGTGCGTTAACAGCGGGGAGGACACAGATGTTCAGACACAAAGATGTCACCACAGGCATCAGGAAGACCCCTTTTCTAGAAGGCGATCGTGACATTTTAAAAAAGCCTGCATGCAGGGAGATTGTATTTGCATTTTCCTGTAAAACTTCTAGTTAAAACCAGGGATCTCTGACTGTAAGGAGATTTTGAGGTCAGAGCGCATGTCTCAGGAGCACAAAGGGATTTTTTTTTCTATAAATAGCCTTTTCAATGGGTTGATAATGAAGAAATGTCATGTGAAAAGAAGTAGCAGCCGGTTCAGTGCGGTGCAGAGACACTTGAGCAACACATGCAGCCTCTTCATCACATATTCTACTACACAGCACTGACGCCCCCGTGCTTCCCACTGGCTCCAATGGTTGGTTGATTGGATGATAAAATGAAAATGTGCGTCTCCAAATGGCCTGTCCACCAAAACCCAACATTCAACCATAGTGGTGCTTTAAAATGGCTTGTGGATGCAGAACATGTGACATGTCCTCGACAGATGTTTATGTTAATTACACAAAGGCCTCTGTCTCCAACTGAAATATGTATTCTGCTAACCGGCGTGTAGGCTGAATTACATTTGATGCTGCATAGGAAGCACGACCGAGCCATTGACAGCTCATTGGGCCTACATTTTCGACGGCTCCGGCGTGGTTGTGCGTCGAGCAGCCAACTACACCAATGAAATATTAGTCTTAACCAGCCGTGGGGAAGCCGACTGAAACCTTTATTTTGAAATGCGGCGCTGCTCTACGGTTTCAACACGGCTTTAAAATGCAAATTCTCAGGTATCAAGTGAGCACTGACTGGCTGTGTCCATGCAATCAACGACCGCCGGATTTTTTTTTTTTCCTTAACGCACATAGCCTGGGCTTTTCTTCCGCCGTATCAGTCACAAAACGCGCAAAAAACGGAAGGACACACGTGTCATTAGTTGTAAAATGAAACGCAGATAGACTGGAGGTGAAATAAAAGAAGCAAACGTACCTTGATCGATGTTAATTCCTCTTCTTCGCCGCTTTAGACGGCATCTTGTCGCCTCCATTCAACCCGAGCAGCCTCTCTCAGCATCCTGCTCTGTCATTGGGCAGCGGACACGCTCTCTCTCCTCCTCTACACACCAGGGAGCAGCATCACCACTACTGCAAGTGGCAGCTGGCAGGAGGGGATGGGCGGATGAGATGCGGTGAGCGGCCTGCACGGAATTTCACATCATCTTGGATGCTGAGTGGTAATCACTGACCGCGTCCCTCCACATTAGTCAGAGATATGTGAGGGTTTTTTATATTCTAGTTGTCTTTTATTACTCGTTTTCCGTTATACAGGTACCCGGAAACACTGTGATGTAGTTACGGCACATTTCAGGGTAGGTGGGCTCTAATTCAAAATTAGATGTGTGGCTTGGATCAGTAAACCTGTGGGTAGAGCCAAAATAAAGTGTTTGAAGTGGGCTATTATACCCCTTAATTTTGACTCTCAGGCAACCCTTCCGCCCACACAGTGCAGCCCACCACCCTGATCTGATGCGCATAATGCATTTTTTTTTAATTACTTATTGATTGTCTTTATTTCGAACATGCAGGCAATAAAAAAACAAGTTTAAATATTAATAGATGAATAAATAAAAAACAAAACAAAAAAGCAAAAAATTTTAAAAGAAACAGACACTTTCTGCAAGCTCGAAAGGGGGTAGGAAGAAGTAAAAAAACGTATCTAGTCCTACCCCTTAACGGAACTTAAGTTTACTATTATATGTAATCATTACTTTATTTGCATTTATGATGCTTTAACTATAATTACAATTACTTTAATATATTTGTTTCATTCATTGTTCATACAACAACCTATTTAACTGCAGGATAAAGTTCTAATGTGCATTATCAAAACAAAAACAAAAAAACAACTTAACCCTATGTGCAATATTAATAATAAATGGCAAATAGCAGCCATGTAAGTATTTTATCTATAATAGGTGAATATAATGTATGTTTATTATGTATGTGTATATCTTATTTCTTATTCTTTATTCTGTTTTTATATTTTTGTAAACTCCCCTGTCTGTATCTTGAGCTACTGTGATGACAAAATTTCCCCACTGCATTATAAATAAAGTCTTATCTTATCTTTAATTGAGTTTTTCCATTTATGTAACTTTATATTTCTATTCTGCTACATTTTGAGGCAAATATTATACATTTTACTCCACTACATTTAGCTGACAGCTTTAGTTACATTTCAGGTCAAGATTTAATGTGAAAAACATGACACAATTAAAGTGATTAGAAATGAAACCCTATAATGTATATTAAGTAGTTAAATTACCCCTACCTTGACAACAGTAAAATGCTGCTTAGACTTAGGAAAATGTCATGTTTTCGGTTAAAATATGTATGTTTGTTACATATATAAATATTCACTTATTCCAGCTTGGTGCAGCTAGTTGAAGCAGAGGAAAAGTCATGGGGAGTCCTCTGGACACTATGATAGTAGTTTATTCAATTAAATCCAACAGTTGTTAAGATATCATACTAAAAAACAAATAGTACTAGTACTAGTTGAGATATTTCAGACTGGACCAAAGTAGTGGAAATGTCAACAATTAAAACATTAACTTGTTTTAAGTAAATACTGATTGAGACTCAAAGCTGGTGACATGCATCTTTTGCCAGGTGGCCCAGGCACGAGCAGCTATATGTGCTATACGATGCAGATGTGTGTGTGTTAAAAGAGAATGGGTGTTTGTATCTGAAAGATGGACAGCTCTTTTACCCAAGTAAAGGATCTGAATATTTCCTCCAAGTAGTCAAGCTGGTGTAATAACACAGTTGGAGAGTCTGCTGTGAGCTTGGAGAGAGTTAAGATGGATGTACATGTCAATATTTGTGCTGATTAAAGAAGATTTAAAAAGTAGTAAACAAGAGATATTTTAGCCCACTCATGACCCACCAGCCAGAGAAACTGGAGAACGCTACCAAACCAGCAAGTAAGGATTACAAAACCATTCCTATATGGTTGGAGTTAATACCAAAAGATGGTGCTGTCGTCTGTAAAAACCAAGGAGTGATTTGCACGCCTGACAGGCTTAACTCTGGGAGAGAAGATCCCTTCTCCGTATCTGCCATCCATCCTGTAATTTCTTCCTCCTTTACTACTCTTGCACATCTGATCCACTTAATTCTTATTGGTTGAGCAGAAGAAACAGAATTACCCCAGCACAGCTTGCACTGAAGTGGATCAAGTGTGCAGGGGCAGATGATATAAAAGCCTGCACCACATGGAGAGACTTGCTTTCTTGCAAAATGCAACGAAAAAAAAATCAATACCACTCTGCTAAATAGGGAGCTGTAGAAAGACACATAGCATAGCTTAGCATAAAGATTCAATACAAGGGGTCTGAAGGGGAAGTTAGTGGTACCTTAAACCTGTATTCCTTCTAGCAGCCAGCAGGGGGGGACTCCCATTGGCTGCAAAAAACAATTGTATGGAAGTCTATTAGAAAATGACCAAGTTTATGGTTTTATTCGCTTGTTTCAAGTCTTCTTCACTACAGCATGATGTGTTTCATGGTTTAAACTAAAATAGACAGTAAAGCAACTTTAGGGCAGGTTGCTACCACCAGAACCTGTGTGTTTTCGTCTGAGAACTTTGAGTCTTTAACAGTAACATTGGGCACCACCTGGGCTACATGGTGGTGTAGACAGTTAGCACTGTCCCCTCACAGCAAGAGGGTCCAGGTTTGAATCCGGCTTGGGGCTCTTCTGTATGGAGTTTGAATGTTCTCCATGTGTGGGCTCCTCCGGTGTGAGAGAAGGTGTGAATGAGATAAAGACTAGATACAGGGGTAAACAACTTGGCTGACTCCCTACAAAGGTAACACAATCTACCTAGTGTCACATTATATCTCATTTGTTAAATAATTGAATCATTATGGTTCCTAAGGGTAACCCCACCTACATTCAAAATACCAATATGTTATTTCCATGGCCGACTGGAGCTGGGTGCATTGGAAAATAGTCGCTCCAAGCAACAGAACACAATCTGGCACAAACTGGACTGTTTAGCAAATCTGGAGCGCTGTTGGAATGTACCATTCAGTTATTCAGAGCGACACTCTTGGAGTGACAGGGTGTGCTCTGGGCTCTTTGTTTCAGGAGACTGAGCTGCAGAGAGCCCAGAGGAGTGAATTCTTTAACTTCACCCTTCGTTAATCCATATAGAGATTGAATGCTCTTTGAACAACAGCGCTCTCATTTTAGTGTTGCGCGTCAGACTGTATTTACAAACACACCCTTAGACAATAAACTGACTTTGTGGACCACATAATGTTTTTCTCTTTTATACCCAAATTAACCTTATTATATTGTAGTGTCACCAGTTCTGAAACAGAAAATGTATCCATACCCCAGTGTCATCTATTTCCCAATTCATTCTCTATGGAGCAGTTCAGACTTTATACTTGATAATATAAAAAACTGAGCACTCTAGTATTTAGGATTTGATTTGAGAGAGTTGATCCTGTTAACTAATTTTATTTGTTCTGTATTGGACCATAGGAATGAATCAATGAATTGTATAAATTCTTAAAATGGGCGTAGTTCCCCTTTAAGTCTGTTTTTGTGCCAGACTATTTCTTGGCCCTTCCTGGAGTCTCTGTTGGTTGCCTGGCAACATCACTGTGACGGCAAAACTCCAGCTGGTAGTTTTATATTTACAGTACAAACAGAGGTATCTCACGCTTGCCAAGAAAGCAAATATGTGTATTTCCCAAAATGTCACTAACTATTCCATCTAGTTTGAAGTGCGAGCAATGCAGATCTGGCTCAGATAGGCTGTGAATGTAAATCAAACAGTTGGAAGAATGACACCACCAGTTAAAGCAGTGATGTTTTGTGTTGGCTTTTAAAAAAACAATGAACCGGCTCCTCTCCAGCATTCAGACAGCCAGCATTATAAATCAGATTTGCCTGAGGGGGAGCACAGATCCAGTGAGCAGCTCTGACAGAGGAACTTCTATTACAGCCTGAATCAATCTAAACTCATGACATCACACGCTGTGACTTCACCATGAGGTGAGTATGTCCTTCAAGTGTTCGAACTGACAGCCCTGAGGGCTTTTCCAAAACTAAAACAATGTCCCCCCGGCTCTTGTCTCCCTCCTGCTCTCGCCTGCCTTCAGGCCTCCTGGAATTACGGGGACTTTCTCCCATTTTGCATTGTAAACACTGACGCTAAGTGTGCTTGACAAGGCCCAAAGGAGAGGCATCAGCATTTCTGTGTCCTGAACACAAACCCAGACACACAGAGTCTCTCAGTCTCCCTCTTTGTTTCTCTCTTATGAACACATAAAACGTTACATGAACAGGAAATTGGAGGAATGGTTACAGTAAGAAGCCCTTTGTGCTCCAGCTGATTGAATACTTAGTTTCTCTACATTTCCATTACGAGATCCCAGAAGCAGGCAGAGTGTGAGTGGTGGTTGGTTAGGTTTCCTTGTCCCTTGCAGGACATTAGAGGTCATGTCAAGGCTCGCCTCTTTTAATTCTCACAATTTGACCTGCAATATGTTCCAGTATGCGTGAGCAGCCATGTAGTTTATGCCGAATTCCTGTGTTATGGCAATTTTGTGGATTGCACTAAGTTAATGGGTGAGCTGGCCAAATACAAAGCACTCAATACTCTGTTCAGCAAGATTTATTAGCACATTTGTATTCCATATACCGCACAATCCTGAATGGCTCTTCCACGGTACAACAAAGTCCCATACATTGCTCGACTAAAATCTGTTGTATTTCCCAGCATTGATTCTTCAGCAAGTCTCAATGTGGTCCTATCTTCCTGCCCTATACAACACATCAGGACAGACACCACTCATCAACACGTTCCCTTCTCTCATGGTGTTATCAGAGTTAAGTTCACAGTTTCCCACAAGGCCTTGTGTCTTGAATATCAAGTAGGCTGCCTACTTCTTGTACCACCATGACAGGAAGTACCAAATTTTCTTCACACCTGCCAGAAATGTCCATTTTCGGTCTCTTCCAATTTGTCTCCATTTATAAATCATCAACGTCTCAATTAATACAAATTACACCATAGACAATCAGAAGCCCAGAAGAAAGAAAGAAAGATCCTGAAAGTCTGTTCGCTACCAGGTATGCGAGACAAGATATAATCTCTCCAGCCTGTTCTGGACTTTTACAAACTGTATTTGCCTCTTAATACAAGGTAGCAGTGGCTCTTCTCAGAGCTCCCCCTGGATGTCCAAACTCTTTCCCCAGTGGGAGTGAGTTCAGAGTTGGGGGCAGAGCGGCTGAAGGCTCTGCTCCCATAGTGATGAGGCGGGTGGAGGGTACAGAGGATGGAGGAGGGAGCGGGAGGAGGTGGCAATGTGGAGGAGATCGGACAGATTAGGAGGGGCGAGGTTGTGGAGGGCCTTGAAGGTGTAGAGGAGGATTTTGTAGATGATACTGCCCCATCCACAGCTGTACATTGCTTAGCTGCGGTTCTGTTACTTCTGCCTTCTTCTCCAAACTGGCGCTCATGCCACCCACCACCTTCGACTGGTAATACACTGACTATGGATAAATAGCTCAATCAACACAACTTCAGTAAAATCCAAACTATCCCCTTAAAAAGCTTAAAGGCCTGGAAACGGATGGTTTCATTATTCATTAAGTGTTGTCTATTGATTATGCAGTCTGTTGGACTGGCAGGCGAACAGATTGAGACTGAGTGACGGGCAAACGAGGAAAAACCTGAGCAGTCACTTCTTCTTTAGAATCAGCTTAATTCTAAGAAATAGGGCCAATTACGGTAATGTGCGAGCATACTTTGGCTATGACAAAAAAAATCATAATTAATTTGCAGCATGAGTCACGCTCTGCTACTGCAGCTCCTTTACCTCTTTGTGTCACACTTCCCATCACTTGGTTGAGTCATAAAATGTTCCTCTGAGGTCACCGCGGATGGAAAACACTGGTTAATCCTCACAGGCTGACGCTCCTGTCATGGCTTCCAGGAAATAGATTAATACAAAATCCCAATTATAATTTAATGACTTACATTTATACCCCTAATAAGAAGACATCAAGGTCAAGTGACCTATAACTAGGGACAATAATGACAAACTATTAATCAACCTGCTGTATACGTATAAGTGTTCACCGGATGGGTCAGAGCTGGATCAGCCCATAAGACCACTGCTGCAAAAGACAAAATAGATACAAAAAAAATGTGTATTATAAGTAATATAGAGTAAGTGACCTCCACCAGTGTATGAAGAGAGCTGCTCATCAGTTTTATGATGTTAAATATGCTCCATTAGATCGACCTGAAGTAAAAAAGGTTAGACATCGGCGTTGTAGAGTTGGCTGCTGGGCCAAGCAATAAATCCTTGTTAGAGCAAAGATTGAGCACTTACGGCTTCACAACACTTTCATTGATAGGTCATATCAGTTAATAGAGAAATTTTAGTGGTGTTTTAACCTTTGTGGACCTATGTCATGATAATCTTTATATGAAAAAACCACACACACAGAAAACGTGTTATATAAAGCCTGCACTTGCTTTCTCTGAAAATTGCTAGCAGTCGTCTTTGCTTCAGTTGGTTACGGTTCCGTGCAGCAGGGTCAATCACTCTGTCAGAACAGACACTTTCTATTTTATTTCTCGCAGTTCAATCTCACATGTAAAAAAAAAAAGAAGAAGAAGAGTGTAGATCTTTTAAATCCCAATAAACACTTTTTTCTCTCCAAGATTCTGCTCATATCTCAGGGTTTGGAGATCTGTCAAGCTTTCATGAATCGAATCAGATCATAGCGCAGAGACTGACCTCATTAAAGATACCAGTGACCTTCTTTTAGCCGCAGAAATTGGGTGAAAGTTCAGTTTAATACTTTCAAATCTTAGTGTGGTCCTTGAATATGTAGACCATGCAATTATAATTGATCGCTTCAAACTCAGGATTTGCATTAAAGACGTAGCACTTAAATTTAGTTTTTTACATTTACATACCATCACTTGGTTGTATTATTCAGAGGTATTTTGTCATTATGCTATTCTTACAATATGCTGATACTTATATATTATTAACTCGTGAAATAAAATGACTTAAACGGTCAGAGCCTTTTCACGTGCTACCCCCATCTCAACACTTGTTTCATAATGAACTCAAGAGTCTGCCAATCCAAATTAAATTATATATAAATAAAATAATAAATGCATGTGGAGATAAATAAATAATAAAAAAATATGAAAAACATTTTGACACTTTACATATTTAATGTCATGTCTCATTTAATCTGCAAGCTATTTTTTCGTGTTGACATTAAGCATTAAATTGCATTATTATTTATTAAATCATATAAACATTTTATTTTATAATCATATATTTATATTTATTAAACATCCAATTATATACTTATTTATGTAAGAATTTATGTAAGAATTTAATTATATAATTAAATATTAATTTATATGTTGAGTTTTAGTCATTAAAACCCTCCACATCAACCAATGTTGTCCCAGCTGCAAAAGATTTAATGATAATTCCTTTATTTATTTTTTAATGAAAGAGGTCCCTCTGATACTCCGTTTGACAACTGTAACTACACTGCTTCAGTAACAGTATGAGATATGACAGTAAACATTGAAGGCCAAACTGACTTTTTAATGTTTAATTTTAAGCAGCTTTTTGTAGAGGTGAAATTAAAACTAATTTAGTCTTCCAAGCTTCCATTTCTGTTCCTAACCAGATGAGGGCAGCCATGATCTGCAGACCATCACTGTGATGCTCTATTAGGGAGGGAAAGAGGAGCTGCAGAATGGGTTGTGGTTTGGTTTCGTAGTAACCCCCTCCATTCAGCTTTGTTACAGCAGGGTAGCGCTCCACACTGTGCCCACACATTCAGGCCAAATGCAGAAACATGACAACCTGAGGGCTCAGTCTGCCGGTAAGTTGATACCAGAGTTGCACTGCTGTGTCATTGTGAAATTAAGTTGTCTTTATAATGACAAGCTGATTCTTCAGGTGCAGACTAGGGTAATTGCCTGAAAGATGACACACATCTTGTATCAGTCAGTAAGCCATGACTGTCAGTCAAACAATCCTGAATACAACAATATTTAGCTAATGTGATATTTGGACCTCAGCAAACTCTCATGTGAAATTAAGTAAGTAAATATCTTAGTGAAGATCAAATTAAATGGGACATAAAAATGTGTCATCTGACCATATTTGACAGCAAAAGTGTGTATACCCTGGAATTATAAAGAGGTGAGAGCAACCACAAGTTGTACTAAAGATCAGTGTCCCTAATGGCTGGTGTTACGGATTAAATCGTGACCATATCGTCTGGCAACTTTCAACTTGTTCTGTGATTGCCGTTATGACCGCTGTTGGGAAAAGAGCTTACTCTTTTACGTTTGAAAGGACGGAATAGCTCATTTACGCAACTCATCTTTACATCGTACAGAATTTTTTTTCAAATAAATGTGGTTTTTGGATGACAACCAAACCAAAGAGGGCAGCTACAAATTGTCTTCATGTTTTTAACAGCTGCCGTAACTATGACAACCACAGATGCATTCGGCTGAAAGTTGCCAGTTAACATGGTCACTTTTTAATCCGTAACCCCGGCGATAAACTTGCTGTAACTACACGTTTACGTGCATGGTGGCTGCCTCGTATATATTCTGCATCAATTAACCGTCTGCAAGTAAACCGCAGGGACAGTGCAGTACTCACCTTATTTAGGATGTGCTTGATTTGCCTGTGAAGTTCCACATGACCCCTAGGATGACATCCAGAAGCATTCTTGATAATATCAGGAGACTTCAATCATGTTTCCCTCTCCTCCCACCTGACTGGATTTACACAGTTTGTTAATTGTCCCACCAGAGAAAATAAAACCCTTGATCTGCTGTATGCTAATGTCAAAGAAGCTTACAGAGCTACTGCCTTGCCCCCAATTGGCAGGTCAGATCACAACTTAGTTCTTCTGGAGACTTGTTACAAACCCTGTGTGTGGAGGCAGCCTACAACTAAACTCACAGTCAGGAAATGGACACCAGAGGCTACTGAGGCTCTAAAGGACTGCTTTGAATGTACAGACTGGAATGTGTTGCTGGAAACAGAGTAGAACAGTATGGAAATTGACAGACAGGTTGATCGCTTCACGGATTACATCAACTTCTATAGAGACACAGTCATACCCACTAGGATTCTATGCTGTTTCCACAATAACAAACCTCGGATTACTCGTGATTTAAAGGCAATCATCAATGAGAAGAAGGCAGCTTTTAGAGATGGTGACAAAGCACGGTTCAAACAAGTACAATATAAGTTGAAGAAGAGACTAGTGAATACCTGTGGGGTGGACATCGTTGCCAAGTGGTGCCAAGTTATAAGTATCTAGGTGTATACCTGGATAATAAGTTGGACTGGTCCCTAAACACTGACGCTCTCTACAAAAAAGGACATCTGTAGTAAGATGCTGCAGATGTTTTATCAGTCTGTGGTGGTAGTGTGTTGTTTTATGCTGCAGTCTGCTGGGGAGGCAGCATCAGATACAGAGATGCAAGGCGGTTGGACAGACTGGTCTAAAGAGCTGGTTCTGTGGTTGGAGCCAGGTTGGACACACTAGAGGAGGTGGTGGAGAGATGCACTGTCAAGATGTTTGAGGCCATCTTGAAATACCCGAATCATCCGATACACAACACTTTTGTGGACCAAAAAAACAGCAGTGGACGGCTCCTCTCAGGAGGGAGAGATACAAAAGAGCCATCAGGCTGTCTCATTCTTTTGAGTTGCCAGACTAACTGAATTCCCCCTTGGGGATAAATAAAGTATTTATATTTTTATTTTATTTTTTATTTTATTTGAGATATCGTCTACCATGGACCTGCTGTCACTTTTCTGCCGTGGTCTCAGAATTAACAATATAGTAACCCTGAAGTGTTGCCATGTTTGTTATTTACATCCTGCAAATCCGGTATCCGGTCTGATTTAATTACCTCAAGTGATGTCACTTGAGTCAGTGAAGACTGAAAATAAAATAAAAATTTGGGAATGTGAGTTAGAAAGAAGCAAGGTTACCAGACCTCTGCAGCACATTTGGACTCAGAGAACACAACCACATCCCCTTGGTGCACCCATTTTCGAACAAAAACAACAACAACAGCCAAAAAAAAAAAGCCAGCATAAGTGCCCTCTTGGATTCCCCTGTGGTAGATAAAGCTTGATGAAGTGCACTCTGGGTGGCTTTAAATTGAAAAACATAATCAAGTGCCCTCTATGGTGCCTTTCCAGCGAAGAAAACATGCAGTGCACTAATTGGTGTATTTACATGGAGACATTAGACCCTTTACAGTGCCCTTAGAATTAAAAAAAAAACATGATGCGGTAGTATATAGGCTGCCCTACATGATAGATGTGCACTGGTGTACCGCTGCATGCAGCTGGTACCTTTTTCTGTTTTTTTGCCCGTCTGAGTCCGCCACTCCCCATCTCTGCTTGAGGCTTGTGGCTACATTAGTCACTACTAGCACAACACTCCAAAATATTCAACTGAATTGTCCGTAGTCCAGTTGCATCATGGGTTATGTGGGTTTTGACAACTAAGAAAACACGATATATCTGGTTCTGCTGCCTGAAGTCAGTGGAGTATTCTTTTAAAAGCATGCACAGTTTTGTAGGTTTTGAGGAAATCCATTGCTTGAATTGCTCGATTGTTGCAATAAGTTACAAAAATTGTGAGCTATAGCCCCTGCCCATTGGAAAAAGGAGTTTCAGTTTCCAGTTGACATTTCATTACGTCTTACAGTATGACTTGAATGACTGAAATCCTTCATAGACCGTCCTCTTTAGCTATTATAGTTCCAATAAATTCTGGCAAAATTTGGAAACAATTAACATAAATATCCACATAACACTGTAACATATCTATAAGGGTTCAGATGGATAGATAGTACAACCTGTTCCAAATTCTCTCGTTCTTTCTCTGACAAACATGCAGACTCAGTCGCACATTCTCACACACTCACGCCTCTCTCCCTATGCATTGGCAAACACTCCTCCTCTCACTGCTCCTCCCTCCCACCCACACTGGGAACAGTCATCACTGCTTTGGCCAGTAAAGCAAGGTCTTATATGAACAGTCTCACAGTCTCGTTGCCTTCGAGGTCTTACTCTTGATCTCTCTTCTGTCTGCGGCAGAGATTTTCTACACAACATACCGAGTGTCTCTATCAGCACTGTAAGGGGGAAAAAGAGAGAGACACACACACACAGACTGAAGACAATAAACACAATGTATTCCTTTTCTTTTTATTCTTCTCTCTGTTTGGAAATTGCAGGGTCAATATTTTCATTAATCACATTACTTGACATGATGCACCAAAATTTACTCTATCTGTTTACAGGAATACACTGAATAGAACACAAGGTTTCACAATGGATACACGACTGACGTTTTGCCCATTGCACTTACAACAGTGAATGACATTTTTCCAGATTTTTTGTTTCATTTTTTTCCCGCTGTTACCCTCACCACCTTGCAGATCACATCCATCAAATTGAAGACCTCCTGATAGTCTGACAAAGGCATTCTACTCTGCAAATGCTGAGGAGGTTCTTTTCTTTTTGTTTTACAAACACAATATGTATAGAAACTATACACAGACAGGATATGTTTCTGAATACGAGTTTTGTTCCACTGTTGTAAACAGTCAATACAAGTCAGCCACATACACTATGCTTATGCAATAATAATAATAATAATAATAATCATCATCATCATCATTAGTTTCATCATCATCCTCATTATTGTGGTAATAAATATTCTTTTTATACACAAAAGTTGGCAGCAAATACGGCATGGGGATGCACATGACAGCCGTACTCAAAACTCAAAAGCTGTACAGAAGAATGAATTCGTATTTACAGTAAGAATGTGTGTCTGTCTGCCTTTCTGTCAATCGGACGGCTGCACCGAAGGCTGTTTTGTCTCATGCACCTCATATCGACCGGATAGCATCTCCACCTCGCTTTGATACAGGTCTTACTCTGTTCAGTTGGAGGCACTGTTACGCAACCTCCATATTTCTGCGTTTCATCGAGCGGCAAGTGCTACCAGTCAGGCTTGTGCTTTCAAAATGACATGCCCTGATTTGTGAATGACTGGCTGAACTTTGTACTCATTATTATTCTCTACATTGGCCCGTGAAAGTCAAGGTTCGTTAGGCAAACCTTGGTGAAATCATGCCTTATTCTTTTTTTCTTTTTTTATTCAGGTACAACTTCCAAGAATATAAGAGCTAATCATGCACCTTTCCAATGGCTTGGCTGCTGAGTGGTTTAATCAACAATGAAATATCCGATAGAAGCATTCACCCACAGATTATACTGACACCCAATATGTACATTGACAAGTATTAATGAGAAGTGCTGACCATCTGTATCACAGGTTTATAGCAGCACGGACAGTCACTGCAAGCCAAACACTGAGGAGCCCAGGTCAGCCAAAAACGCACAAAAACTGAATGAGGGCTTACAAACAGCCAGACAAAGCCAAGCAAACCCATGCGTCAAAGCAACATGATGGTGAACATTCAAAACCAACAGTCTACACAGTTTACCCTTTGGCAACGAGTCCCCCGTGTGGGGAGTGAGGGGTCAAAACATGCCACGAAAATAAAAACAATTCTAGTTCAATATTCAATATTCAAATTCATACAGACAAGTTGCTAAGTAAAAACATTTCCATGACCTTTTTTTCTTTTTTTTCTCACTATTTTAGTTCATAATTTTGTTGTTTTCTTGTGAATACAGTGATGATAATAAACTGTTTTAGGCAGAATCACTTCCAGGTTCAAAATGAGTCATTGCATAGAACATTTGAATTGATAATTGCTTTCATCCTCTCCTGTATCTGTATGCGTGTGTGTGTGTGTGTGTGTGTGTGTGTGTGTATGTCTTTGCACAAATAGAGGCAGTGGGCCCAGCTTGTTAGTGAGATCATCTTTGTTGGTGATTTGATAACCTCATTCATCAGCAGGAGGTTAACAGGTCTATTCAGTGGAGAACACAATTAACCTTGGCTCTGTGTGTGACTAGGGTGCAAAGTGTGTGGTGTGTATAGTATGTGTGTGTGTGTGTGTATGTGTGTGCATATGTGTTTGCAAGAGATAGAGAGAGAGTGTATCTGTGTGAGTGTGTTCGTACCTGTCTGCATGCTCTTATGCATCTGCACATAACATGCACGTCTGGACATGGTACTGTGGTTGTAAACCCTCTGACAAATTGTATTACGGATATTTATCGACAGAAGTGTTTGATATTTCCCATCACTAATTTAAACAACATTTATACGATTGTGCTATATACCATTTTCTGCATGCTATTGCTTTTAAAAATCAACAAGCAAATTATTCGATGCAAGAAAACAGATTCGAACAAATAAAAAGTGAAAAATATAAAGTTTTACCAAAGAAAAAACACAGAACAAAAACAAAAGTCACTGAAGAGTGATTTCATAAATACACAAATGACAAATTTACATAATTAGATCTCTGATTTGTTTTATGTACATACAATAGTATACAGTTGTGTAAAAAGAAATGCATGATGACATTTTAAAACATATGAGGTATACAAGTAAAAACATGTACTGAATAAGGCTCTTCCATTCAGTGAATATCAGGCAAAAATGAAAAGAAACTAAAAGATGAGACAAATCAATAAAAAGGATAAAGTCCCCCCTGGGGCTTTATCCGTTTTATAGTCAGCCCCAGAGCACTGTAGTCAGCTCTGGGGCTGACTATAACGATGGCTTTGCGATGGCTAATTAAGAGCCGTGGCCACTCTTTCATTTGGTCCTCTCATCTGTGTGAATCTCACACTTGTGGGCACACTGGTAGTTCTTCCTTCCCTAGAAACCTACAGCTGATGACTAGTGGCATCTCATAGGTGGTGAAAAAAAGTATTGATATGGGCTCTTTTTTTCAGTTTTTCAAATATTTGTGCGTGCATTCTCATGTCCACGTTTACACAATGCATTCTGTAGACATCGAAACAAAAAGAGGAGAAATAAAAACACATTCAAAGAAAGGGTCAAATTCCCTAAACTGGAATGTACTGTAGAGATCAGAGAAACCAAGCATTCAAGGATTGTTGTGGAGTCATCAGGTTGGTTGTCGCTGTCCGTGATACACGTCGTCTCTTCCAGGTGTGTGGTGTCATTTGTTGGCTCAGATCAGTATCTTTGTTACAAGTAAAACCTATGAAGATCTGTCTTCCTTTTTTGTGTGTTTTGCATGAAATGGCTGCAAAGACATCAATGTAGAATCAAACATCCTTGCCAGATGTGCACTCCTAAGACATGAGTGGTGTTCCACTAAACTTCCTATAGAGGGCGCTGTGAGGCTTCCTTTATTGAGCTGTTTGAAAGAAGAGATATGCATGGTCAAACACGCTGAATTTCTCCCATGATATCCAGGTGCCTCATTCAGCGGGCCTTTTACTGTCACACAGATCCCAGGAGGCTCTCTCTAGAAAGAGGAGGAGGGGAAGCAGGACTCAAGTCCCCCTGCCCCCTCTTTCCTCCGATCCTCCACATCCTCATTATTGACCGTTGTTGTCCTCCTGAAATAAAGACATCGAAAATATGAATTAGATATTGAGTTAATGAGTTAGCAGAAATTAATTAATTGCACAATATGAATTTCTCCAGACTGGATGCATGCACATAATTAATGCTGAAATGTAGACTAAACCAGTAAAAATAAAATAAATAAGTTAATTTAAAAAAATCTTTTAAAAAAAAGTATTTCAAAATGCTCTGGGCCTCTAAAAATCCTGCACGTTTTGCCATAATTATTACACAGCACCCTTACATAAACCTTCTGCAGTGTTTATGTTACAACTCCGCCAGCCTACTCTCCATACGTCCCATGATACTCCAGCCAATCACAGCCCTGCTGGTATCGGCGGTAATCCACAGGGTTGAGCAGGCTGGCCTGCTGCTCAAAGAGGCACTGAGGCGGGTTTATCTTCACATTCCCCCCTGAATCCCCAGACTGGGCCCAGACACAGAGGCGACTTGACACGACTACTGATATTAATCCATGTGTCACCGCAGACAGCCGAACAGCTGAATGATAGACCTTCACTCAAACGAGCTAAACTTCATCCTGTGCACTTCACAGCGTGTTTTGACAGAACCTAAATAAAGTTCTTTCAAATCAAATTTATTTGCGCTTCTGTAGTTCTGCTCCATTGAGCAGAATTAGCTTGTTAGCTCGTTCTACCGGGTAATGAGTGATGCTTACCATGAGTCATGATGCTGTGTTTCTGCATGTGCTCATGTACCCGTGTGTCTTTGCGTGTGTGACATTAAACCAAAGCCACAGTTAGCCTTCTCAGGATAATTATAGCCCAGTGTGCTTTGGCCCAGATTATTGGGCGTGTGTGGAGTCAGAAGATAAACCGTACTAGTGATGACCTCCCTTGTTCTTGGCTTTGGCCTCTCACCTCTGCAGCACAAAGTTCAAGGGGGCTTTGACTTAAATAACCTGACAC
Source organism: Centropristis striata (assembly GCF_030273125.1). NCBI lineage: Eukaryota > Metazoa > Chordata > Actinopteri > Perciformes > Serranidae > Centropristis > Centropristis striata. Next base: position 6,705,624 of record NC_081519.1, on the reverse strand, counting down.
ATCAGTAAAGCCAATTAAGGTAACACTTTCTATTAAGGTACACATATTTACCATTGACTAGTTGTTAATTAGCATGCATATTAGTAGCATATTGACCTTTTATTAGTCATTGTAAAACACTTATTAATGCTTTATTATGCATGACCATGTTCTACAACTACTAGGCCATTAATTAAGGGTTTTCCCCCAATAACCTCAGTGTTACTGCATATTGATAGTAAGGAAGGAAGTTGTACATGAATTACAACCTTAACAGATTTTGCTCAGTAGGGCCTCATGAGGTGGTAGTACCACAAGAATTATTCCTTAAAGGGACAGTTCACACCAAACAAATAAATAAAATAAAAGTACATATATATTCATATTTCCTCTTACCTGTAGTGCTATTTATCAGTCTAAATTGTTTTGGTTTGAGTTGTCAAGTGTTGTGGAAATCTCTCCATTATAATCGAACTGGCATTGATTAGGAGGTTATTGAGGGAAAACTCTTGGTTAATGGCCTAGTAGTTGTAGAATATGGTCAAGCTGAATAAGGCATTATTCATATTAGTTATTATTATTATTATTATTATTATTATTCATAAATTAGTTAATGGTTAATGTGTATCCTAATAGAATGTGTTACCTGTGGATTTAATTAGCCCATAATCCAGCAACACAAACACACACACAAGCACAAACATGTACACAAACAGACGCATGTGAATGACTTTTAGTTACTTACCACTGGTCCAATGAGGCATCAGACGTCTCTGCAATCATCATTCTGGGACTGTAGTTCTGTCAAGGCAGCCACTTACTTTCAGGCCTCTTCAGCCCTCTGCTCATGTCTTGTAACACAATGCTGACGAAGCGATCACCCTTATTTAATTCACTTGAATCGTGTGCCCATGTCTGGGGAATTCAGTGCTGACAAGGCATCCTTTGATTCCAGCTCTGTTCAGTAATTTGGAGTAAGGGAAAGGTACAGCGGATCAGTGAGAATATACAATCACAGCATTTAATCAGTCATCACTTCACTTGAGTCTTCTCATTATGCAGACACAGACTATGCTAATCTATGTAAATATCCAGCTGATAAAACACTTAATCAATTAATCAAAGTGTGACAGCATTCTGTGTTTTGACAGTTTGGAGTCTCGGTGTAAGAAATGCAACTAAAACCAACAAGGTGAAATAAAAATATCACCAGGTTACAAAGTTCCATTATTAGATTATTACATCTTTAAATAGTTTTTCTCAAATGACAGTTTTTCACTAGCTTAGTGGAGCAGGTGACACAATATTTATCATGAAGACATGTTCAAAAAAAGTATCCATTTCTCAAGAGAAAAAGAAGAGTTAATGAGATACTCACTGATGCACTGAGGATCTCACTTCCTCTATTTCCTCTGTAATGTGAAATGTGTTTAATGTAGTTTCATAGGTTTTTCAAGTACAAAGCTACCAATCCATCTCAACTCTGCATACCCTGAAAAAAAGCACATTTGATTCAAAATAAAATAGTGAAGCAATAAGCACATACATTATAATTTCCCAAGCAGCAATCATCTAGAATGAGGAAGCAATTCATAATTTCTGTTGATAAGCAGGCTGCCAGCTGTTAGCTCACTTCCGAAAAAGCAATCCTTCCTTCTAAATAAAAAGTTTGGAAAACGTGTTGAGGTGCTAATGCCTGTATTTTTGCATAACATAAAAAAGTTACTATTTCTCTTACCCTCCTCTATTTAGTTCACCAAAATGAAGTGAACTTCTTCCCGAGGCCAGACAAAGCTGTGAGGATGACAAAGAAAAGGAGGCAAACGTCAGAAAACAACTGGACTCATAAAGTGATTAACATTTAAGGAATTCCAGTATCTTCATTTTGCAGTTTTAATAGAATCATATTTTGAATCACAAGCTAAATAAAACATTTAACCTGAAAATATGCTGTATTTTAGTTTTTTAAACATTTATTTATTCATGACCGTACCATCTCCAAGTTTCCCCGCCTGCTCTGCTGCCCCTCCTTGCAGGATTTTAGTAAGAACATTGTCCCCTTCAGCAGGTGGCTGTCCTGCTGCAGCACTGCCAATACCTACGGGTTTGCTACCAATCCCAACAGGGGCGGCCTTGGAGCCTGCAAACCAAAAAAAACAACAACAGTATTACAATCACATATGTCATGGTTTGCCTGTGGTCATTGTGCAGGTAATGGTGGAACTGACACTCACCAATCCCTGTCAGAGGAGGTGTAGCTATTTTAGTAGGCTGAGGTGCTGTTGGGACTCCTGCTGTAGGTTTCATTCCTGTCGCTGCTGCTGCTGCTGCTGCTGCAGGTGTAGCATCCATTTTTGGCTGTCGATCAGAAAAGAGACAAATGTGGAGGTAAGAAAAAAATTGTAATTGCTAGTATGCATTATTCTACGCCAGAGGTGCTCAAGATTTTGATGACAGAATGCCAATTTAGGGAGCCAGCATATGATTGAGGGCTGCACAGAAAATGTGCAGACAAATGCTTATTAAGGGGGCTCAATTTTACGCATCAGCTTAGTAATCTATTAAATGTAAGCTACTGAGGGTGTTGAGATGGACAGCAGAACATAAAAAATGCATGCATTTTACGTGATATTTTAGGGCAGCACAAAATGTTTCTGAGGGCCACAATTTGACTGTAGGCTGCACTTTGAGGGACTACATCTAGACTATTTTAAATGTAATCATGTTTAAAATATCTCATGTAGTTATACCAAAAACTTGCTCACTATCCACTAGAAGAGTCTATTTTTCTTCCGAGAGTCTGATTGTTCCCACACTCCAATCCAAAAGCATCAAACACCCCTAACATCTTTTTGTGACATTTAAAAGGTTCGAAGGTTTAATAGGACATTGCAACAATGGCATTTTACAGCTAGAATTATCATCTGTCGTCACAACTAGCCTCTTGGCAATATTTTAATAAGGGAATAGTGCACAATACATTGTCCTTAAAGAGACAGTTCACTCCAACATAAACAGATATCTTCTCACTTACCTGTAGTTTTAGTCTAGAATGTTTTGGTGTGAGTGGCTGAATGTTGGAGAAGAGATGTCTGCTTTCTCATGAATATATTGGCACTTTTCCTTAAATAATACATTTGAAAAACTCAACAGCAATGTCTCTTTTTATGAAATTTTGGCCTTGTTATACATCCACAGACTTTGTTGTGAGCAGTTTCAAGAAATTAACTAAAACATGAAGTAGAAACAGATAAAGTATGTCAAGTAAAACCAGGCTTAGGTCTACTCACCGCCGTAGTAGCTGGCTGCCCTGCTGCAGACCCTGCTCCTGGCTGCCGTCCCTGTGTTGGGACTTGGCCAGATTTGGGCTGCTGCTGTGCCGGTCCAGCTCCTGCGGTGGTTGTTGTGGGCTGGCTGCTTGGAGGGGTCTGGCTTCGCTGTGTGGGTTGCTGCTGCTGCTGCTGCTGCTGTTGAGCACTCGGCTGATGCTGCTGCTGCTGCTGCTGGGCCTGCTGATTGCCATCAAGTGGTTCAGAGCCTGGATGTCTCCCAGACTGGCCCTGACCACCTGACCGCTGCTGCCCTGCATGGCCCTGAGAGGGCTGCTGCTGCTGCTGCTGCTGCTGCTGCTGCTGTTGCTGCTGCGGTTGCTGTGATTTTGGCCCTGCTGCAGAGGGCTCCTGTCTTCCTGTCCTCCCGGTTGTGCGATCTCCTTGGGGTCTCTGGCTCCGTCCTCCAGTGCCGTGGTGATGACCAGGTTCTCGGGAGAAGTCGCCTGAGTTCCGTGGGCTTCCTGTGGCGGAACGGGAGTCCGGACCGCCCCTTCTCTGTGCTGTCGAGGAGCCTCTGCCTTCAGGGCGGACAGATGGATCTTTGGGGTGTGACCTGGAAGAGCGGGATGTCCTTGGATCCTCTGAGGTGTGGCGAGAAGAGCTGTGTCTGCCAGAGCTGCCGCCATGGTGTCGGTGATCCCGTGATGATGTGGAAGAGGAGTGGCGTTGTTGGTTGTACTCATCCTGGGGACCGTATTCCTCCGGAGGTTCATCATAATCATGGTAGGTGTGTTGTTTACTCCGCCTGCCTGTGGATGAGTGACCTCCACCTCCATGATGTCTCGAGCGATCAGCGCGAGCCTCCCGTGGCTTCTCAAACCAATCAGTCTCCTCTTGGCCCAAATGATAGGCTTTTAAAACCAAAACAAACATTATCAGTCAATTGTTTTATGTGGTGAGAGGAGCAGCATGCAGACTGAAGCCATGCAAAAATAATTGAGACGACATGCTCCACATCCCAGAGCCATGCATATTTTTGAGAAATCCAACAAAAAGCAAAAGCAAAACAAAAACAAGACCCAATCACCTCACACTTAAAAAACAATGTGTGCAAAACAGAAATATAAAACAGGCATTTTGGCATCACAGGGAACGTTCCATAAAAAAAAGACAAAATAATGTCACTCTTGGCATGCAGTCTCTTTCCAGCACATTTTAAACAAATGTCAGGCTGCACAAATGATTCAGCACCAGTTACCTTCACTGTCAGAAACAGCACAGTGCATGTCATCTACCAGGTAAGGGTCATCGGGTTTATAGACATGACTCCTGGGCAGGTCCTTCTTGTGATGATCCTGCACATCTGGCAACGAATGGCTGGAACCGTACTGGTTTCTGACATCATGGGCTTCTGGGATGCCAGAGCCTCTTCCCATGCCTACAGGCTTCCCAACAGGACTGAGTGGACTCTCTTCTTCTGAATTCTGGTTGCGCATGGGGGGCCTTCCGCTACGGCTGCTTCTCTGAGAGCGCTCCATGGCATCCCTCTCGTAGGATTTACTTCTGTGGCCTGTGGCATCTCTGGAGGAAATCTTATCCATACCGTATCCAGTAGACCTTGACCTGCCAGAGCTGTACATGCGGTCCTCCTCCTCCAGACCCTCACGACTGGTTCCATAATATTTCTGCTGGTCGTATGCATTCTTCTTCATCCCATAGGTGCCATCATCCTGAATCTTCTTGGATCTGGACACAATTGTGCAGCTGCCTCCTGTTGATGTTGTCATTGTGTAAGAGGCAAGGTCAGACTCCACATCTCGTGCTTCCTCAATCGGGGAGAATTTAGAAATCTTCTGCTCCATTCCCTGCTTCCTGTGCTTACTACGTTTAGAGGAGACTACTGCAGGGGCGAGATTCTTGGGTGCGAGTTTGTGGCTACTGGAACCGCTCCGCGATGTGTGTTTATAATCATCATAGTAATAGGAAGAGCCACCACTTACTGTAGTGCTGGTGCGACTGTCCGCTGTACTCTGGTAGCCTGTTGTTCCCGTAGGTCTGCCATAAGCATCAACAGGCTCATCTTCAGGCCTACCGTAGCCACTTCCACGTGCAGGGCCATTCTCGCTGCGATACCGCCCTCCCACAGGATGGCCCAGAGCATCAGTAGGTTGGTTAGTGTTGTCTTTTGTCAACTCACTAATATCATCAATCATGACGTAGTTCCTAGGAATATTCTGCTCCAGGTTCGAGGTGTAGAGTCCATCCGAAGCATAAGCGTTGGTGGGGCTGTCCACAGAGTGAGTCAGGCCAGGCTCCGGGGGGCGGTACTGTCCATATGTGTTGCTGTAGACTGCGCCAAAGTTGCTATCTGGAGCTGATGTGGCCACTGACACTGCTGGGTTGCTGATGACTTCATAGTTTGTGGGGAGTTTTTGCTCAAGGTCAGCCAAAGAGGTTTGCCGTGGTCTTTGATGAACTGTAAGGATCTCTGCCTGGGGCTGGTAGGGGAGACCAGGTTGGTAGGAGCTGTGGGTGGGGTAAGGAAGTGTCTGGGCTGGCATAGGCTGACTAGGCGGATGGAAGCCCTGGTGACCATGCTGCTGCATGCCAAGGTCTGTCTGGTAGGAGGACTGGCCATACATGCGATTGGAGTATGTTCCCTGGTTCTGGTAGCCAGGACCTGGTGGGGGATGGGGCTGGAAAGTACCTGGCTGGGGTGCAGAGGATGAAGGGTACTGAGGAGGCTGGAAACCTATCTGTTGGTAAGCAGAGCCAGGTTGCTGTGTTGATGGTTGAGTTTGAGGGTATGGGTAGGACATATAGGAGGATGTTGAGGGATACTGGGAGGTTGCATTGAGATCATTAGTAAATTGGCTCAATGGTGCGGTGCTGGGCCTCGTTAGCATTCCATTAGCATCAAAGGTTCCTGTTGCCGCTACCAGCCTCAGATTATTGAGCTCACTGTCCGACATGTAATCCCGAGCATCGCCCATACATCTCAGGTAAGCCAGCTCTCTCCTCTCCCTCTCCTTCACCATGGTCTCTTTACGTTGGGTGATGCCAAGCTCCAAGTAACGTAGCTTGGCATCAATCTCTTTCTCTTCCTCCTCAAGTTCAGCCTGCTGCTTACGGAGCTTTGACGACTCTTGTTCCACAGCTTTCAGTTCACTCAGCAGGCCGGCCTTTGTGACTCCCTGGGCAGGTCGGGGCAGGACCCTCTGGGGCATGCCAGGAGAGCTGTACATTTGTGCTGGAGTAACAATGGGGAGCGGAGTCTCCTCTGGTGGGGGGCTGGGAAGAGTCCTCTTTATTTTCCTCATCAGAGAGTTCTGCTGCTGCTGCAGGGAGGCCATCTGCTTGGAAAGGCAGAGACACATCAGCAAACACTGAGCTATAAACAGAATGTGTTTATGTAAATTAGACTCATTACTGTACACTGGCTTCTCACAGAGGGTCTGCACATTTCTTCATCCCAAGACCTAAGTGAAGAGCTATCCAGCCTGATATGTTATCAGACTACTTGGTTAATTAACTTATGTACTACGTGGGCGTTATATCCATCAGTAGTTCAATTAACATATTTTGATTTCATTACATTGATAAAAATGTTGTTTCACTATGGCCAAAGACACTAAGTGACGTTTTTCATTTTATGCCTGATTAACAATCTTAAGTAAAATGTTTGATAGTGGCAGTCAGTGTAGTCACACAAAGCACCGCTATTACATAATAATATTGCAAAATAGCTCTACTTAGCGGGACAATTTACCATGTTACTTTTATTATAAACAAGTAGCATTCATAAAATTGTTACTGCAATGAATTACATATCAAATATGTCTCTACAAGTATCAATAAGTATGTTTGACCAAGAAGCACTTTTTCAAATCAATATCTCATTTACCACACCTTGAATCTATGAATGTCAGGATAATTCTTCATAAAAAATAAAACACTGAACAAATAATTATGTGTTTGAGCAGCTTAGTAAATGCAAACATCATAGTTTTGCATTATTGACAGAACACAACGGAATATAATGAAGCAATTTTGTTTTGAATTTCAAATGCATTTTTAGAAATATGCTAATTTTCCCTCCACTCCTTTGATCAAAAATCCACAGTATCTGGTCTCATTTCACATTCCTCCACATATTTCTGGATGGCATGCAGATAAGGTACATATAACTAAAACAGTTATAAATAAACACAGAACTTTAAAAAACAGCTGTGCTAGTCTAATACTTACAAAATGGTTGAGTTGTGTAGATCCATGTTAAAGTATCCACAAAAGAACCTTGTATGAAACACTAACACTAAACATTAGAAGTGCAAATGTGCTATATGCCTGGAATCTGATGTCTGTGTCTCCTTTTCAAACTCATTTTGGTCTTAGTGCAGCACAATGTTAATTTACTTTGACCAGCTGCTAACAATCAGGGAGACAGCGAAGCACCACCAGGATTCCTCCACATTGTATGTCCCCCTGGCAACTCTTACGGGCTTGCCAGATATAGAAGACATGACAGAAAAAGAGAGAGGGAGAGAGAGAGAGGGAAAACAGACTAAAAGAGTAGAAAGGAGGAAAATAAGGGAGGAGATACAGCAGGAAAGCATGATGGGAAAAGCTTTTCTGGCATGGCCAGCTGCTCTCATGAGAACATTCTGTCACCTTCTTGATGCCAGATCCTGTGTGATCATCTATGTCTACACACAACATTTTCTGCATACACATGCATTTATTTTTTAAAATATATTTTTACCCTCATACAATAAATTGACAAATGCAAAGTTAATTAAAAGGCTCCTATTTCTATTTTAATGCCTCTCTGCATGCTAATTGGCTTAAACGTATTATTGCAGGGTCTGGCACTGGTATGCACTGATTAGTTTGAGTGCAAACGATGTGACAAATGTTATGACATCCTGCATGTAAGTGTGACCTCTAAAAAATGCATCTAATTATATTCCTACAAGTGTAAAGCATATTATCCCATGCAAATAAGCATATGGTACACATGACATCAGTGCACGTTTGACATCAGCAGCAAAAACATATGTTGTATTTGATCAAAATACTCACATCTCCAGGGGGGACATAAGCGTTTATGCATCGTGCACTGCAGTGTTATTTGAAGAAATTACTTTACATTTTGTGGGTGCTCTGTGTTTCTAAAAATAGATATTTCTTCTGAATAAATTCCACTAAAATATATATATTTTATATTATATTCTTTATTATTTTAGTAAGCCTTCAGAAATTTAGACAACTGATTAATTGAATTCTGTTCAAAGAAAAAGTAATGGTTTCTTACCTGACTGTTGGACATAGCTTGCTGATGGTACGGGGAGAACCTGTTCTTGCCAGGGTCCTCTGATGTGGGGCTGAGAGGCTTTGGATCCGACATGGAGCGCTGCACACTTTTTATGGGTCGTGGTAGGGTCTGGTGGCGTTGGGGTGATTCAGCAGTGAAGGCCTTCTGCTGGGGCGTCACATGGGCCTTGTTAAGTTTCTCCTGCGAGGCAAATGTTGTCTCCAGCATGCGATGAGGGGACAATGGAGACACAGGGGAGTATAGTACTTGGGGAGATTTGGGGGGCTGGCGTGATGGAGACTCATTTTGTTGATAGCCAATTTCCAAGGGATCCGGTTTCCTTCTTTCAAACTTAGCAACTCCTTGGAGTCTAGGGGAGGTTGGGTCAGCTGTGTTTGCACCTACTATATGCAAACTTGTGGAGTACGGACTAATAGTTGTAGGGACACTCAGCTGAGGGGCGACCACACCCTGAGACTGAGACTCTGGTTCTGTCTGGCAGGCCAGACTCTCTCCCTTGTGGGTCCTTTCTGGGGCCGCTATGTAATGTAGTAGGTCAACCTTTGAGGTCTCGGCCATGGTAATATGGATTGCAGGTGAAATCCTGCTTAGTTGGTCGGGCTCTGTTTGGCATGATGAATCATTTGTGGTCTGAATAGCTATACTTGTAGAAGCCACTTTGGATGACCCTTCTGATTTAGCCTCACCACTGGACTCAGAGTGCTTGGATACTCGTGATCGCCTGCGCCTTACTGGCTGCTGGTCCCACTCACCCTGGTCCTCCTCATCAGTCTGCACACTGCAATCGGCGATACGCCTTGTTCTCCTACGCCTGTTCATGAATCTGTCCTCTCCATCTTCATCGTCTGTTTGCACACAGCTGTCTGTAATCCTCTTCACAGAGTCCTCTTCTGATCCATCCCTCAGCCGAGGCATGGAGTTCTGCTTCTTCATGATCTTGGATTCGGCCTGTTTGTCGCTGCTTCTCAAAGACATTTCAGAGGCAGAACTTTGAATAGGTCGAGCAGCCATCACAGCTTGAACCACTTGTCCATCCTGCCAAAATTGGACACTTTGTCCATCTTGTTGAATAACTCTCCCACTCTGATCACAAATAATGAACCCTTGAGGAGCTCCCCCTCCAACAACTACCCCTTGTATAGCACCCTGGGCAGATGTTGCTGCTGCTGCTGCCACCGCTGATGCAGCGGCTGCCTCTGCTGCTGCAACAGCAGCCGCTGCCTCCACGGCTGCCGTCTTTTGCCTTTTCTGCTCCTCCAACTGCTGCTGGAGCTGGTGCTGCAGAGACTGAATTTGTTCAAGCTGCATTCTCTGCTGGGCCAGTTGTTCTCTTTGCATAATGAGCTGTGTTTCCCGCTCTGCCTGCTGTTGGTGAAGGACTTGCTGTTTGATTGTCTGCAGCTCTTGAATCTCGCGCTGGACTATTAGTTGTTCTTTTTCCCTGTGTCGCTGAAGCTCCATACGATCTCTTTCAAGCTCTTCGTGTAGGCGCAGCTGCCGTAATTTCTCCAGTTCAACGCGTTCTCGCTCTAGCTGCAGCACATGCTCTTGCTGCTGACTCAGTCGCTCATCTTCCTTAGATTTCTGGGCATCAGTGGGAGGAGAAACTTTGGGACTAGGTACTATGGCAGTGCCATGGGGTGCTGCTTGTGGCTGACCCTGTGGCAGAGCTAATGGTTGAGGTTGACTGATGGGTTGAACTTGAGACTGGGTTTGAGTCAAAGATAAAGGTTCAGTTTGAGTAGGTAACTGATGTGGCTGCATCTGAGCCTGCATTGGCTGGACAGTTGGAGGTTGGCCTTGAGCTTGAGAGAGGGGCGTAACACTCTGTGAGGTAAGTTGAGCGTGAACTGCCTGTTGATCTACTGTTGTTTGCAAACCACTTGCTGGTACATTTTGTGTGCCTAAGTGTGCTGCAGTTTGGGTGGGTGGAATGGTTGCAGCTGTTTGCGCAGCAATGGTTGTTAAAGGCTTTCCAAGGTACACAGGAGTTTCCTGGTGTGAGCTGCTTACATCAGGCACACTCCCTGATTGTGTGGCTGACGGATACTGGTTTGGAGGAGGGTAGGAATATGGTCCCTGTGTGGACAGAGGCATTCTGGGAGACATTTGAGGCAACCTGGTAAGGGTAGCCAATGGTACAGCAGTTACACCTGTAGGGTATGGTCTGTAAATTCCTCGAGGCATGGGACGCATGACAGAGGAAGGCTGGGTGGTAATTGGCAAGGTGGAGGCTATCGGAGTGTTAATGGTGGAATATATCATGCCATCGCCCCCTCTCATAGCAGCAGGGTACAAGGCGCGTATACTGGCTTGTCTAGCATTTATTAGGTTTGTTAAAGTTTGGCCGTTTGCTGTTGGTCTTCCATCTGGGCCGTACAGTAGGTTTGCTCTTATTGATGCTAAGCTTTGTTGGAGATTCAGCCGAGCTAAAGTTCCACCCCTTCCAGCCCCATATGGTACTAGTTCAGGGTTATTTCCATACCGGCTCCCATACTGGTCCACAGTGTTAAGAGCTGCACACATGCGACTGATCTCCCTTGCAGTGGTTGCACTGTACTGAGCCAGGTTGGAGTCAGGTTGTCCTGTTGGGTCCCGTGAACCACAGGCATAGTCAGAATTGATATTGGACATAGAGCCATATCGGCGAAGGGGTAATGAAGGGCCTGTAATATCTCCTTGGTGACGCAAGTCAGTGTAAGATCCATACTGTGCTCCAATGCCGAGATATCCACCATCATAAGCCTGATTCATGTTGCTAAGATCTACTGCCAGACCCCCCTGGACATTACTCTGATAGTGACCAGCATCCGTCATGGAGGGCAGATTAGTATCAGACATGGAGGGCTGAATTCTTCCTGAGGGGACTATGGGTTGTTGATATGGTTTATGTTCCTCTGTCACTCCTTGTGCAGCTTGAGGCTGGTGTTGTTGTTGGCTGACATTGTAGTGCGGTGGGTGGGGAGGGTGAGCTGCTTGGGAGGTTTCAGTGGTGGGAGTTTTATCTGCAGACACTGTAGGCTTCTGAGTGAATGACCCTGAACAGGAACCAGCAAAGGGCAATTTGTAAACAACATCACAACAAGCCACCTGGTTATCTGGTTTTATCTGTCCAGTGAGATCCAAGACCTGAGGAGGTGGAGGAGGTTCCTCTTTCTTTACCAGTTGAGTCACGGTGGCCCCCTGGGATGTGTTACTTTCATCAAGTTGTACCATCATGACATGGGGCTTACCTGTGGACAGGTTCATTACTGTTGGCTTGTTTTTCAGCTCTAAGGCAACTCCACTATAGACTTCATTGGGAACATTAGAAGCAAGAGCCCCAGACACTGATGGTGGACCCATGGGGGATAGTCTAGGGATGGCACTGGCAGTCACTGCAGACGGGGCACTGCTTGTCTGGCTTACTACAAGGTCTTTTTTCATCAGCATTGGCTGGACCTGATTAGCTAAATTGTAACGAGCAAAAGAGGATTGCTGTTGGTGCTGCTGGAGCTGCTGCTCAAGAAGCTGTTGCTGCTGCAGGAGTTTCTGCTGCTGTAACTGCAGTTGTTGCTGTTGTATACCCAGGTTCTGCAGGCAGGCATCAATTTTGGGAATAGATGGGTCAGTGATTGGTGTCTTGCTCTGGGTTAAACATACAGCTGCACCAACACCCTGCCCCAAATCAACACGGTTTTGCAAAGGATCTCCATACACAATTGGTTGCTTGGGTTGGGTCATGAAGATAGAACCTGCAACGGTGACACTAACGGTGGTCGGTGTTGATACAGATATGTGCGGTTGCTCTTGTGCATTCAGGTTCATAATAAGAGGTTGCACTGCTGTGTGACGAATAGATGGCTGTTCTGATCCTAAAGAGTATCTCCTTGTATCAGAGGCAAGGGATGTTAGGTCCATCCCCTGGTCTGTCATTATAATTGGAGCTGGCCTCATTGGGGCTCTCAAATCCACAACATTAGTGCTTGAAAGTGTTTGGCCCTGACCCACAACCATTGTAGAGCCTGGAATATTTGAGATTTTACATAGAGATATATTCTCCATAGATCCACGACCATATGCAGTTGTGGTCACAGTGCTAATACCAACATTTACTTTTTCAACACTTTGAGCCATCTGTGAAGAATGTTTCGGAGACTGCCTTTGTGGTGATGTTGGCGAACTTGTTGAAAGAGACTGGGAACTATACAACGTTTTACAACTGACCTGTGTTGGTGAAGACAATGGGGAAGTGGAAGAATTTACAGTGATGGGCTTTGAAGGACAAGTTGTATCAGAACCTAGTGTTATCACCATCACTGGTGCATCTTGAGAGGACTGTTGTCGTGCAAGACGGGGCGACATTGTCCTTTGCGGTGCCTGACCTCCATGGGATGCTGCGGCTGACGCAGGACCACCCGGCAGAGATGGCAGCTGCCTGCCACTACCACCACTGGGTCTCACCGATGGTGTGTGCGTTGGGCTTTGTGCTGGAGATGCGTTGGGGGAGACAGGGGGACTGGGACCTTTGAAAAGGGAGAAGACTTTGGAGGTTATGGAGGATGTTCCAGAGTCAGGTGATGTCTGCGTTGGCCTCTGGGCGCCTGCTCTGTTGCCAGCAGGCACTGTGCTACTGGCCTGTCGAGTTGTGGCAGTCTGACCGACTTGGGCTTTGGTTGTGGCAGTTCCAACAACACCTTCAATTTTGGCACTCTGTGTCATCATCCTATTTTGTGTTTCTTTTGATAGATGCTGTGCTGCATGAATTCCTGGAATTCGTGGATCACTCCCTGTTGTTGAGAAGGACATGGGTGCAGTAAGCTGCGTTGGGCTTGAGCCAGGGGTTAGGGAAGTTCCGGCGTCAAGATGATGTTTACTGTCAGGCTGAGAAGCTCCTTTCTGCTGATTAACTGCATGTCCTTGCCTCTGCATGAGCTGCGCTTTCTTCATCATTTCCTCATAGACCTCCTCTGCACTTTTTAGTGTTTTATCAGATGGTGACGTTGCTGATGTCTTTTCTGTAGGGGAGTAGAGTGATGTGAAGGTTGGAAGGTTATATTCATTTCCTGATTTGTAAAGCTTTCCACCAATCATCTCAAAGCCCTCTGCCTCTGAGTCCATAGATGGTGAGTATTCAGAACATGATGATCTGTGAAGCTCCTCCATCTCTGCAGCCTGCCTCAGCTCTTCTGTTGGCGATGCATCTTCAATAGGAGAGAGATTGCTGGGGGGAGTTTTGGATCTTTCCCTGCGTCTCTGTGCCCGTAGCTCCTCTTTATCCCTCTTTGTTTTTCGAGCAGTACTTCGGATCCTCTGTTGCTCCAGATCTCTCATCTGCTCCTGTTCTCTAAGTAGTTCTTCCTCCTCTCTGAGCTCATCCTCCTCAGATGAATCCTCGATAGTGGGCAGCAGTGGCCCATGGGACCGATGCCGAGCCTTCCTCTGCTGCTTTGCCTCCTCTAGCCTTGCCCTACGACTAGGGCTGCTGTCACTGTCATCCTCCATTGACGACACAGATGTGGGGGATGTTCCAGAGGTGTAGCTGGGAGTGGTGGCAGGTAGGGTGGACGAATACTCTCCCTTGGACCGCTCCTCAGGAGAGCCAGTCAGACTCTCCATCTCTAGCTCTGGTTCTCGTAGGTCATGTTCAGTACTGAGCTCCATCTCGCGGTTGTAGCTGTTGGTGTTATTCAGCTCAATAGTCTTAAACCGCCGAAGGCCCCCAGCCATTACGACATCTTCCTCTTCATTTGCCTCCGATGCCTTGGTGTCATCCTCAAAACTATTAGAATGCTGAGCCAGACGTCGTCTCTCTTTGCTTGGATCCCCACTGGTTTTATGTCCCCTTTTAGGCTTCTGGTTCCCATGTTCTTCCATCTCCTCTTCATCTGCGCTCATTTCCATAATTTGTCTCCTCATGAATTCCTCATCTGTTAATTCTTTATGTGTCTTCTTCTGTCTTACTGGCAATGGTGAGAGACCACTTTCACTGCTGTCCTCCACGTAATCATGGCGTAGCTTACAACTGAGGTCATCCTCTGATTCATCCCTTGCTGCATCATCATCAGGATCATAGTCCCGGCCCTGTCCTACAGACAGTGAATGTGGCCTGTGCTTCTGGTCTGGCGCCGTCTTTGACTCAAGCAAAGGCTTCATAGAGGTCTCTAGCTTGGTGATTTCTGAGGGGATGGAAGCACCTCTTTCATTAAGCTTGATTCCTTCTTCCCGGATCTGTCCTGTAATTTCCCCATGAGAGCTGGAGATCCCATCTGAGGAGTATCCAGTGTCACTTAGACTCTGTGTACTTGATTTGTTGTAATCCTGAAAAAAGAGAAAGAAAGAGAAGAAGGTCAGAAGCAAAAAAAGGGCCGTTTTTCCCTTTGCTTACATCATGGCATGGACTATTACAAGCCTCAGTGCACCTTATATACCATTATTTCCTCAACTCATCAGCAGTCACATTTTAATGAACATTTGTAGATAATAGGGAGTGAAATTAAAGCGCTGGACTTTACAACAGAAAAACTCTCTAATACTTAGATATTAGAGAATAATTACATTGAAAGAACAAAATCTTAATCAAAAACAGATATAGTAAAACTTGAGGCTAAAATCAACCCAAATATTTACTATAATATACTTTTTACATGGCTTTAGGTTTTGGGAATTCTACTTACATGGCAAACAGTCACATTTATTAATAAGACTAACTTTATAAAAACTGAAAAAGCATTGAATGATCATAGCTTTAAAAATTTGATTTCTTTGTGAATATAATCTTATTTTGTAGGTAATTGAAGCTATTGATCACATTCTATTGATTTGGGTTGAGTTTGCCTTTCAAAGTTATGTACATACAGATGGATAAATACAGTGACACACAGAGTGAATATAACAGACAGTTAAACATACAACATCTACAGACAAATGTCATTTGGTTACATGCTTGATTGCCATCTCTGACGCATTCTCCGTTGCATTCTTCGAACCGTTGAAGAATAACGAACATGCTTAGAATGCTTAAAATATCATCACGAAGTGTCACATTGAAATAAATAAAATTAAAGTGGACAAAACCAGGCGGAAGAATGGGGGAACAGGCTGAAGATGAAGGAATGCCAATGAGACAATGATGATGTGATGACGATAATGATGATGATGATGATGATGATGATGATGAAGAAGATGTGATGAGAAAGATATTATGACGGAGAAAGTTATATTGATATGAAATGATTTAAAAAATGGCGGTGATATGATGAAACACGAATGTTAATTATTATATTAGTGATAATATGACAAGTTGATGATAACTACAGCTAAGTAGCTTTAGATTAAAGATGACCAATGGAACTAATTATTAAAGAAGAGGAAGAAAAAAAATTCAAGACAAACATTTTAAACTACAAAAATTCTAAAACGAAAAGAATATTTAAAAAACGAGATGATGTTATGATGATGCCGACAAAAGTGATGCGGAATGAATGATTAAAAAGATTATGGTTTGATGAAGATGATTCTGAGAAATGGTAACAATTATTCGAATGGAGGAAAAAAAAAATTAAATTAAATAAAAATGGTGACTCAAGAGTAACAAGTGAAGGCGAAGAAGTTGCAGGTAGCTCACTTCATGGTGTCTTGACTTCTGTGTATCTTCAGTTATCTTCATGTCTTTTGGTGAAGTGACAGTCTCTGACATTGCCTTCTTCGGCGAGGCCTTGACGTCTTCTTTTAGAGATTTGGATGTGACTTTAGTCTTCTCCTGGCTCTGCGGTGGTTTTCGGGCCTGGCTGTTACCTGTGGGTTTAGACTGAGTGGGTGCTGTTTTTGATTGGGCGGGAGAGGCCTTGGCATGGTTGGGCGCGGCTTTACCCGGGGTGGCCTTGGCCCCAGAAGGACCCTTCGTCTGAGCAGAGGGCTGAGCAGATCCTTTTGTCTGAGCCGGCCCTTTGGCCTGGCCCTTTATTTGGTTAGCAGACTGAACAGGGCCCTTACTCTGAGCATGTGACTGATTAGGACCTTTAATTTGAGGCCCCTTACTCTGAGCTGAGGGTTGTGTTGGACCCTTAGTTTGGGGAGGTGGCTGAGTTGAGCCTTTAGGTTGAGGAACAGGTTGGGTTGAACCCTTGGTTTGAGGGGGAGCTTGGCTGGGCCCCTTGGTTTGAGGGGCAGGACCAGCATGTTTCACAGGAGAGACAGGGCCACTTACTTGGGGACCCGATGGTTTCTGCTGTTGTTGAGGACCTGTGGGCCTAGGCCCTAATAGGTGATTTGGCCCTTTCTGCTGAGGTGGTTGTTGATTGGCTGTAGCAGGTGGCCGGGGGGATCCCGCTGGCTGTGCAACAGGAGCTGGAATATCTCCCAAGCTTCCTGACAGAGCCCTCTGCGTCTGGCAGTTCAAGCACAGCCATTCTTTCTTCTGGAAAACAAGCACAAAGAGAACAACAATCAACAAACTTCAAAAAAGACTAATCAGACTCAAGCATGTGCTTTCTTGCAACAAACTCTTATATTTATGTACATTATTCAGAGTTCTCTTACGACATATTCTCTTATATGGGTTCATATGATTTCCTACTGGAAATCATATGAAGACTGGTCACTGCTTTAAACACATCAATGTTGGGAATCATTTTGTTTGGTTTAAGCAACAACCTATGTTTAAAGTTAGGAACAAAAGGACATGGTAAGGGACTAAGTCAATTTTGTAGGAAAGCTGTAGCATTTTGGATAATTGCTTTTCATAGGAAATCATATTAACTGTACATGAGAACAGCCTTCTTAGTTTCACCTGGATTCCACCTGGTGCCAACAGTAAGCAAACAGAAAGGAAACACTATTTAAATGGGCAGCAATCTGATTACATACACAAAGTATGCTGTTTACTTTGATATTGACACTGTGTAGACACATTATTTGATTACTATTCATGATGCTTGATGGGTACAGAACAGAAATATAAATGTCTGTTCGTTAAGGAAAATTAAATCAGAAAGTTGTTGCTTCATAAGCGGTCATGGAGTGCCAAGGACTCAGTATAGCGAGTCTTAACAACTGAATATTTGAAAGCCTGTCCAAACAAGGCCTTTCATCTCCTGGTGAAGACTTAATCATTTGACAACATTAAGCACTCTCAAACAGGGTACACAGAGGAAGAGTGCTGTGTGAATACAAATTAACACATCTGTTATTAGATTGGAGGGTTGCAACTGTCATTAGACCTTTTATGGAGCCCACAGCAAACCTTCAATCTGCAAGAGTAGGATTCGTCCTTCACCCTCATCCTCATTATGTGTGGAGGTACTTATATATTCTGACACTGTTAAAAATCCAGAACAAAACCCATCATAGACAGGATATTAACATAAAGAGATTCAATTTCAGGTCAATGCAGCAGATCAATGAAACTGCTCGATGCAAAGAAATGGTTATATTACAGGTTATGAAAGCTGAAAAGAGAGGCGACGGCACCATGTTTGTAACACAGCGCTCCGTTTCTATGATAATCATCCATGCCTGAGGCCTGAAGAGCGAGCGTTATTGTGTCACAGACTTATACAACAAAACAAATAATCTCATAAACACCTCTATTGCCGATTACCATCTGCCTGGTAAATCATCACTTTTATTGGTGTCATACCTCAAAAGCATAAATAGAGAAGATGGAATTCAACAGCAACAATGCAGAAAAACAGCTAATAAATAAAAACAATGCAGGTGTTCAATGAGTGTATCAGAAGGCATCTTTACTGCAGTCCAAACAGTCAAGATGCCAGAGTGTTTTTCTTTAAATACCTTTACGTTTTGCTCACATTGCAACTATCAAATATAATCAGTACTTGTGGAAGTTATTGGGATTCTTTCACTTCTGTCACATGTCTGACCTCCGGGCGAGCCTTAAGAAGAGTTATCTGCCTCAATGATATAAATAACTGAGAAAAGCCCACATTACAGGCAAGACAAAGAGAGATAGACACAGAGTGGCAATCATTTAGTCAGCAAGGAACATCCTAACAGCAAGATAAGGATCTTAATCTGGAGACTCCAGAGACCTGCGTTTGACAGACAAGTCTCCAGTGATGAAGTCGGGATGGAGGACACAATCTGTCTTCTTTTCGCTTCATACTAAACCTGTGTGTAGAAATTGATCAGGCTCTGTGTGTGTGAGTGAGAGATTGATTTTTTTGTTCTTCTCAATGCTCCTTGTGTGTCCTCTGGTTTCTTGTAAAAAAAAAAAAAAACCTGTTTGGCTCACTGACCACAATGAAGGTTGGAAGCAGACCATCACAGACCCACTATTTGTCCAGTAAAAACTGATTTGTGAAGGTGAAAGAATCTACAAATAATGGTTCACCACTCGCTGATGTGGGTGGTTGGAGACAAAGCAACAGCCAAAATTGAACAGAAAAGGATGAAAAGAGGATGAGGAGGAGGTGGAGGAGGAGGAGGATGGAAAAAAACAGGAAGAAGAAGAACGTGGTGGTGGACTAATAATGATGATGGTGAGAAGAAGAAAGAAGGTGGTGGTGAAGATGATGGCTATAAAAGATGTGATATATGTTACTATATGTGGTGCTGTTGCTGTATATTTATAGGTTTAATAGGTGCCTATAATTCAAATGTAAAATGCTGTTTCTATGAGGCATTGACTGGAACATTTTCTCTTTGGGGAATCATTGAAGACAATTTCCTAGATATTTAAAATGGGTCTGCAAAACAATGATAAATTGCTTGGTTTGTCAACTAATCCTGATTGTTCTTAGTAAAAACTGGTTTGTATGATATCCTACAAAACAGTGGTCGCTGTTTTAAACAAATTGGTGAGATTGTGATACATAACTTTTTTAGGTTCAGCAACAAACCACCTGTTTAAGTTTAGGAAAAATTAACAGGGTTCGGCTTAAAATCACGAAAAACTGGATGCTGTTAAGTTAGTGACGTTAGTCTCCTGGATCAAAGTCTCAAAGTGGATTTTTTTTTCCTTTCCACCTCTTGTATTGCCTTCCCTTAATGCATCCACAGTCTGAAACATCAGACTCACAAAATTTTGTAGGATAGCTATGAAATTCAGTGCATTGCTTTTTGTAGAAATACCTACAAACCAGAGCGACCCAACCGTTATGCATTAATGTAAAAATTGTGATCAATTCAGCTCTGCACCGGTAGACTTCGACTGTTCTTCTGTTGACAATAACTCAATTAGAGCCCTTATGCAACAGGAGTGTTAAATTATGCAACTCCCTCGTTTAGAAATGATGCCATTTGAATCATGAATGCTGTGAAAATATTCAGTCCAGTAAGAATAACGCTGCAGCGAACTGAGGACTAGTGTGGGCAGTTACATTACAACATTTTTCAGCATAAAAGGAGATAAAATAAGAGCCTGGCAAATGCTGAGCCTGTTTATAAACCTTCCAAGGAGCAAAAACCACAGTGACTATGAGAACTTTCAACTTAACCCACTTAGTTTGACAAAGTGACATTTCTGAATAAACTTACTGCCAAAACCAAATGTGATATAACGCAGTATAAAGACAGATACGGTGGCTACATTGGAAATCTATGTTTAACATGCTATTTTTACTGATTCTATTTTTCCGTTCTAGATGAACCCTTTCTTAACGTGCCCAAATCCTACAGGAATCTGTTGTCTCAGCTGAGACCACGAAGCGTGGACGGAGCCATTGGCATGCCCAACAGACAGACTTGCTTTGTTTTCATCTCTCTCAAGTGCTCTACTGAGAAGCTATATATAAACAGGTGCAGTACTCTCAGAACTAGCCATCTGTGCCGGTTCTTTCACATGTTAAAAAAAAAATGTTGTCTAGAAATGTCAGAGACAAGCGTCTGTGTGTTTGTGGACAGCCAGTGAACAATTGGGGCCGACAGAGAACCACTGAAGCAATGAGACAATATAGACGGTGAGGACGTGCCATAAGCGTGTACTATGTGCACACATGCATGCATATGACCACATAATCATCAGATAAAAAAACAAAACAAAAAAAACTGCCCGCCTCTGAAGTCCACTCACTTTCAACTTCAGCAAAACCACATCAAATCTTTCTTAGCATGTTTAATAAAGCAGAATTTCATAAAACACTTAAATTAGATACTATAATGGTAATTTGTCCTCTACCAAGAGGCTTTCCTCCTGCCATTTTGGCACTGCCAAACTTCCCTTTTTGCTCCTGAATCAGCATAACATCACTGCGTGGGTGAAAGGGA
Organism: Centropristis striata; assembly: GCF_030273125.1. Lineage (NCBI taxonomy): Eukaryota > Metazoa > Chordata > Actinopteri > Perciformes > Serranidae > Centropristis > Centropristis striata. The sequence goes on along the minus strand of NC_081519.1, from coordinate 6,684,831 downwards.
GAGAGGAGCAAGGCCAAACCGGAGCTGGGAGTAGCAAATTATTCATGTAGAGTGCTTTAGCTTGTACAGCAGTGAGTGATGTGGGCTGTGCTACCCACCTCTGCCCACACTGTGTGGAGAAAATCAGGTCCGTATAAAAGACTGAGCCTCTGTGCCTCTGAGACAGGCCTTTAATGCACCCTGAAAATGAGCAACCAATTCACTGTGGCAATCCCCTTCTACTTTTTAACTGCCCTCTGAAGAACAGTTCGACAGCTCAATACATACAGATTCAACTATGGCCAAAACTACAAAAGAGACAGACAATCAAATGATTTCCTCAAGCAGAAAATAGTTTTTTGTAGTTTTTGTTTTTATCATTCACTTGACTTTTTGTGCTTTGGGGGATTCATTGTGTGTTTGTGTGTATGTCTTCTGCGTTTATGTGGCAGAAGCAGACTTGGAGTTTGTCAGCGTGATCATCTTGTTAGTGAACTGGTGACCTTATTAAATGGCAGGTTAACTTGTGTGCTCAGTGGAGAGTGTACTTAACCTTGACTGAACTGTAACTCAGACTAGACTAGACTCTGACTGTAATCTATCAATTACATCTGAAGCTTTTGGTGTCTGCACTTATTCGCTGCAACATGTAATGAGGTAACAAGCAACAACTTCCAGTTTAAATATAAATATAAAAAAAATATAACAGGACACATGCTTTTCCAACATTGTGCACAATCACCAGTGCAGCAACAGCATCAATGTATTTACTGCATCTCTACTCGAAATATGTTGAATTTAACAGCAAACTTTTGGGACCTAGCACAAGAGAGACGCAAAGACATCTATAATGGTTAGAAGACAAAGATTTTTTGATACATATTTACAATGAATACTCATTTTCTGCAGTATTGATACACAGTCACAGCTGTTCTTTCTGTAGGGACGGGTAACGTAATTATTTCATTGATACTACTACTCTCGTTGATATTCCTTAATGGTTGGGCCCCTTAATTTATACTCTTATTAGTCATTTTTCATTCCTTAATAATTGCTTTTCAAAATATATATTATTTTAAAACAATACAAATACAAATACATTCAGAAACAGATTTAGAATTTAAATGTTTTAAATGTGAGTGACTTATGTTTGTAGAGCAGCAACAGCAATGTTTCAGCAAAGTTATTATATAAACTCGATAATATCTCCCTGGAAACAAATCAGTCAAGACTCAGACGCTTTTGTCCACCACCTTAAGAAGAATGTTGCTTTCCTTCATGTAAAAAGTTTTAATTAAGGAAAGAGCCCTTAATTAAGGAGCTAAGGTCCCCACTTTACTCCCCTGGCCCGATTTGGCGTTGCAGCTGGTGTGGAACTATTGCAAGTTCTTGTATTCTAGTATTGCATTGTAATACCTCCATAGATTGTTTGTCTATTTGTATGTGGTGTGTTCTCTAGTGTGTAAAGGATGGGTTAAATGTAGAGGACAAATTCACTGCTCGCTGTGTGTTTGTGCAAAACTGAATCTGAAAAAAAATGAATTGTGTTTTCTTGAGCTGCAGTACTTTAAGCTCTCAGGGCCACCATATAATTCCCTAGAAAAATCCATTCATCCTTTATCTATAACTATTATTCTATTCAGGGTCGTGGCGAAGCTGGAGCCGGTCCCAGCTGATATAAGGCCAGTGGTGGGGTACACCGTGGACAGGTCAGCAGGCTATTACATCATCACTGACACACTGACACGCAATTTACACTCTGGCCACTTTATTAGGCACACCTGCAATGCAAATATCTGATCAGTCAATCACATGGCAGCAACTCAATGCATTTAGGCATGGAGATACAGTCATAGAAAAAATTATTAGACCATTGTTTTCTTCATTTTTTTGTTCATTTTATTGCCTGGCACAAGTAGAGGTACATTTGTTTGGACAAATATAATAGAAGAAATAGAAGAAAACAAGGGTGGTCTAATAATGTTTTCCATGAATGGTAAAGAAAAGCTGCTGAAGTTCAAACTGAGCATCAGAATGGGGAAGAAAGTTGATTTAAGTGACTTTGAACGTCGCATGTTGTTGGTCTGAGTATTTTACAAACTCCTGATCTACAACCATCGCTAGGGGAAGCATACCCTGCACCACCATGCTGCCCCCAAGGAAATAAAAAAATATATAAATATATAACTTAAGCTTATGAGGTGTTGCATCGTGGATGTCTTTTTTATAGTTGTACATCTCTGCAGTAAATATTACACCATATACCCATACATTCATTTTAAGCTCATGGTCTCTGCAAACTTTGAATTGTAAAGTAGCTAAGCTGAAACAAGTGTTACGCAGATGTGAATTCTGTTTTGTCTTTTGTATTTCACTTAACCGAGAGTGGAGCTGAGAGAGCAGTAAGTGAGTGAAACAGAATCTGCCAGGAGAGACAAAGGTGGATAGTGTGAACACCGGCAGTGTAGCGAGGCTCCATCCAGTCAGCGCACAGCCGGAAAAGCTGCCCTTTCACTGTCAAATTAATGAGAGATTGAACACTGCAGGTTACCACAAAGAAAAGGTCAGAGAGATTGATCCCGTTCTCACAGATTGATCCCATTTTCAGAGGAGCTTGCTGAGACATTACTGTCCTGATCATTCACGCGTGTATGCATGCATGTGTGTATGCATCCTGAGTGTTTGTGTGTGTGTGTGTGTGTGTGTGTGTGTGTGTGTGTGTGTGTGTGTGTGTGTGTGTGTGAATGCATGACTACATGTGTGTCTGTCCATGTCTGTGCAATTTAGTTTGGGTATAAATTCACCTAATTATGTAATGCAGCAAGCAAAGTATATCAATTATCCAGACTGCAAAGCCCTAATGACAACCAAAGCTAAAAGCAGGTATGTGAATGACAAATTAAAAGTGCTCAGATGGGGCTTAATTTGATTAAGGTATCTACCATCCATTAAAATCCAACTATGTTTACTGTCTCTTTCAATTTGGAATGATCCAGTAAAGGCAGAAATTGCTCAAATGTAATGGGGCAAGCTCTCAAAAGTAGCAGATGAACTCCAGGCAATAAAAGTTGTTCTTGAAGTTGTAAAAAACAACAACCACGGAGTACAAAAAGGAGTTCGCTTTCTTCAGGCAAACTTGCACAAGGAAGGAAAAAATAAATTGCAAACCCCTGCAGGATGGTCCGTCAGAGTGAGGTTCCAAAGAGGATTTCAGACTGCCATGAATGTTTATTTCTTGTTAGTTTCCATGCTAAACAATCAATTACACACTTCCACAAGTACAAGACTCCTCACAAGAGATCACAATATACACTCCTTACAGCTGCTTGCCTCCACCAGCCAGCTAAGTTGCAGTTTACATCTGTGTCTGTACAGACACAGAAAATATGTAGCCATGACAGCAGACAGTAATCCAAATGTGGATGTTGCTGCAAAGAAACTACAAATTCTAAAATATAGATGATTCACACACATCTTCAACGAGGCAGCACAGCAGATCTATACAATTACCAGAGTTTTAAGGTGGACAGCATTGATTAGTGTCACCAATTCAAATGTGACATGTGGTCTGAATCTCCCTTTCTGTTCCTGAGCAACGGCGTTGAATAATTGCCCTCTGGATTTTTTTTTGCAGAACATTTTGATGTCACAGTGCAGCTGACCTTTGGATATAAAACATTAGTTACTTCATTTGACCTATATTGGTATGAAATGTTGCCGTATTTAGCGTATGAACTCCAGAGTTATAGTCAAAAATGTATATTGTGAGGTCACAATGACCTTCACCTTTAACATGCAAAATCGAATCACTTCAGAACAAATGGATATGTGTGCCCACTTTGAAGAAATTCACGCAAGATATCACATTCATGAGAAAGGAATGGATTGAACCTGAAAACATAATGCAGCTGAACAAATTACATTGCATTTAAACCAGTGGTTCTCCACCTCTGTTCTCAAAGAAAATGTGATGTATTTTAGACTGGGGAATGGTTAATGCATTACTGTGTGAGTTCGCTAGCTTTCATGCATTATTTTCAGAGCTAAATTCACAATAATCACTCAAAAATAATCACTCAGTAGGGGGAGGCTCTGTGTGGGGGTCGTGAACACCAGCCTGAGTATTCTAGGGTCGGTGTTGTGAATTCAAAAGGCAGGAACAAAAAAAAAGTGTTAATGTGGTTTTGTCCATCTGGTGAATGTCACTCTCCTTTTAGCCCTGGTTTGGTCTCCACCAACTCCTGTGTTCACCAGCTAGTCACTCACTCTGCCATCCTGTCACATTCTGTAGATGTACCTCATCTGTCTTCATTTCTTTCTAAAAAAATTAATACTGAAGTAGAGATTGCTTAATTTTGCATGCATTTTAAACTCCTGGTGGAGCAGTGACTCCTCCTTCTAGCTACTAATGCAGCCCTGCAGTCTCTGTTTTCATAGCGTGAGTTTGTCTGTATGAGGAGAGGTGGCTACTGTGGAGAGCATTTCCTTCAGGGAGAGACAACCACTAGGAATATCCCCAGTGGACTCTGATCTGTCTTAAAAATACTACACTGCACGTCACACCTTTTTCTCCACAAAGCTAAAATGAAAGGTCACAGTGTTCAACAGCTCAACTTACAATCCTGCTCATAAATCACACTTTTTTTAGTTGCAGCCATGAAACAAAGGCCAAAATTTCACAAAAGTAACATTTACTAGAACTGTGCACAGATAACTACTGAGCAAACTGCTGGTGAGGCAAGAATATGATGGAGAGCTTTAATATTTCCTACCCATGGAGGGAGCCAGAGAGAGCAGAATTTCATGGAGAGATATGGAGCCCCGTGGGAGCATACACACCCACACAACAACATGAACGCGCAGAGCAGAAAAACAAACATTGCACTCCGAGAGTCAGATTCAAGCATCCTGCTAAATATTGCACTTGGAGTGGGCTGCATATTTAACACCAACCTTTTATCAGTAATAGCATAGCTCTTATCCCTGCACTGTTGGTGGTCACACCCTCATCCTTCTTTACTTTACTTCTCTCCACTATATTTTGATATATACTGACCTATACATCGATATGCTGAGTATACGGACACACGTGCAAGCAAACATGCTGAGTGTAACCTACACAGCCTCAGTCTTCCACCTTTCACTGTCAGTCAACTCACAGCACGAGTCCCCTGCATGGTGACTCTGCCAGGAACCAGACCACAAGCTGTGAGCAAGAAATGTCAGCTGTCCTTAAACCCAATCACAAACCTCACCGAGGCACAATATTTTAGGTGCTCATTACCAGGAAGGAAACAAAGATCACTTTGCACAAAGTAGTTGTTTTTATGCCACAAAGAAAAAACTGAGGCGACGTTAGAAAGACAGCTACAAACTTTCAGCATGGAAAAAGAGAGAATGGAAGCATGACAGCATGGCAATATAAAACATTTGTCACGCATCATGTGTAATCCTCTCCCACAAAGTTTTACTTCTAAATGTCAAACTTTGTCAACCCTCCTTCTTTAACATGAGTTATCCCAAAATAATTTGACAATAGCTTTCACGTCTTCCCCATCACAGCAGCCTCAGTCATTACCTGAATGTAAATTTTTTTTGACAGTGCACAACAAAAGCGCTGGCCACGTCAACCCTCGAAGTAAGAACAAAGAACCAAAATAAGGAGGAGAACTATGTAACAACAAAAAGAAGAAATCATCATAATAATCCTTCAAGTTCCGTATCTCACAGAGATTAATGAGGCGTACGACAGAGGAGGTCATAATTAATTTGTAACAAGTGAAGGTCAGGGGAGCAGAGGGTCAGTTTGAATTATTAACTACCATGTGCGCAGGGGCACGCTGCCAAGCAGGTGTGAATGGGGTGAGTTTAAGGTGAGTTGGGAAATATGTCACGCACAGTTTGCACCCAGAAATGTAGACATACATGTATAATACCAGTAAAGTAGCATAGGGAACACCTCAACACACTACATGTAAAGTATGGGCATAAAACTAGTAACAAAGGTGCAACAGTAGCAGTCAAAGGTTTCAAATTTCAGTACGAGTAACCATACTCACTGTATTCAGTCCTGTGTCAATGCAGTCATGTTCACAAAAACAATCAAAGGTCAGCAGAACAGGCTAGTCTGAGCCCTTTAAACCACCGTATCCATTTCTTTTATGCACAGTCTGAATGACCAGTGGTTTAAAACTACCAAGTGCGCAGCGCAAAGTGTGAGCGAACACCTGTCACAGCAGTGTGCCAGGCGGTGCCACGCCACGCCATGGCTGTGACAGGTCAGTAAGAGTCAGCAGGTATATAGGTCAATCCCCTGGGACTCCTTCAATGGGGACACGTGGTCAGGCCTGTGGATTAGAGAGGAAATGAAGGATCATCCACTGAGGAAGCAGGACTCGACTACAGTCACAGCCACTCATGTACAGTTCAGCATTCAAAATGAATACACAAAATAGAGTAGACTGAGTTTTGTGGGTCCAAATATAGAGCACCACACTACACTGTCCTACTCCTTCTTCTACCTCAGGGTGGCAGTAGCATGTCCAATATGCCAACCTGCACCTCGACAGGACAATTTTCTGAGCAGTCACTGAGATAAATTTATGAGAATAACTCTAAATGAGACTGAGTAAGGTCACATTCAAAGCATAAAGAATCTCGTCCCAGTGAATAGCTCCTTAGATTTGATATTAATATAACTCTATTTAAAACTACAGTAGATCCCAAAAGTAGAAAACAGGACAGATACCTGTGTGGGAGGCGATGGAAGCAGGTTTAGTATGTGGAACCTGTGAAATATGAATTTTACTGAAAAGCAAAAATATGCTTTATGTACACACTTTTGCATCAGCAAACAAGCTACTGCACATCCCAGCTCAGCTGTCACTGACTGTGTCCAGCTCTCCTCTACCTCAATGCACATTTTATTTTAAAAACAAACCTGAAATGTGTACATGTGTATCTATATTTATATGTACGTACTACTTTTTTTTTTTTTTTACTTATTCTTGTCTTCCTCCCCCCCTATTCATTATATAGGTACACACACACACACACACACACACACACACACACACACACACACACACACACACACACAGAGAGAAATATAATTTCTCTTCTCATAATAATAATGGCTATTATTTATTATTTTTATGTATTATTATTATTATTATCACTATTATTATTATATATAATTATTTTATTTACCTCATATCTATATCAAAGACATTTTTTTTTTTTTTTACACATTGGAATAACATTGGAAAGCATCTATGTAGCTATATACAGTATTTTATCCAGGCTAAGAGTCTGCAGCCACTCTAACGGCTGTGAAACACTGGCCTTAGGCAAAGTGCTTTGATCTGAATGCTAACATGCTCACAATTACAAAGCTAACATACTTATTTTTAGTAGGCATAATTGCTGTGACTCAGCTCACATACCTCTGTACTTACACTTGCTATTTTGAGTGCATACATGCATTCAGATATGACAAAATGCACTATAACTACACGGGTGTTACACTCATAATAGTCAAAGAATTAACTGTGCAGCAATGAACACTCCTCAACGGTCATTAGTGTAAGAGACGCGAGGGGGCGTATCCTGAAATCTGATTGGCCACACCAGGCGCTACAACGTTATCTTAAACAATGATTAGTTATAAACTCAGCCAGAGTCAGGTAAGCCGTAGTTTACACTGTAACTGTATTTGTGCATTTTTTTTTGCATACATACATCCTACTTTTGGAGGCAAAATTTCTTTTTGAGGACTTATATAATATAGAATAAAGTATGGAAGCGTTATATTGTATAATGCAAAATATCACAGCAATGAATCCAATAGCTGATGAAATATCAGTCTGGACTAAAGTGATAGATAAACTGACCCACTGACCGGCTGAACAACATTATCATCTATTGTGTGATGCTGTTAAAAGAGAGATGTGTAAACCTATTGTATTTTTAAAAAATCATTATTGGTATTATTTTGCATAGAAAAAACATCAGGCGAGCCAATTTTAAAATCTAATCCTATCGCTTACTTTATAATGACATAACTAATGTGCACAAACAAGCAGATTACCAAAATGTTTACTGTAGACGAGTTTCCCAAAACAATGGCAGTCCACATATGAAATAACTTTTTATAGTGTGTTGCTGCAGGACAGCAGTGTGTCATCTGCCATTAACTGTGTGTGTCTGTGCTGTCCCTCCAGGGGCTTGATAGAACAGGGTCAGGTCATGTTTTCTGTGCTTTATTTACTGATTCTGTCTGTTGCTATTTGTTTCAATGGGGGCAACAGGTGGTCTGTTTTTGCCCAGCTCACATCAGACTGTCCTGCCTCAGCAGGGGGCACTCAATACATAAATTACACACTGTAAAAAGCAGCAGATGTGGATCTGCATAGGTACCAGCAGCCATATCTATAAGAAAGAATCTGAAAGGATTACACAGCCTATATGGTTAAATGTGCAACAGACATTATAGCTTCTGTTTAAAAAAGTCTCTTTGATATTGAAAAAATTGTTTTCAATAGTATCCTGGCAGAAAAAACACAGACAGATTGAAAAATCTAAACTGAGCACACAACACAATTAAAATTCTAAACAAAAAAAATTAACTTAGAAACAAGATGAATGACACTTTAAAACAATCTCAATCCATAAAAATAGTATTATTACCAAATGAACATCATATATGAAGTGCTAAGCTACTAACATAGCATATAATAACCCTAATCCATCGCCTCCACCATGTCTAAATATAACTGAAACTTTAAGGGCGATTCTGTGGATCCGCCTCCTTCATCCCTCAAAGAAGTGAAATCTTTCCTAGAGGACAAGAACAATCCAATACCCCACTTCAACACTTCCGGACTTGTAAGACAGCACTTAAAGGACAACTGGGGCTTCTCTGAAGGCAAGGAGTGTATTTAACTGTTTGCTTTGCTTTTCTAAATTCTTTTTAGTAAGCCTTTTAGCCCAACTCTGCTAATTTACCCTGAGAATATTCAAGATGAATTGCAGTGTTTATCCCTCTGCAATCTCCTTTTAAAAAAAAAGTCCCAGAGCAGCAGCGCAAAGCTCAGCTTAGTTTAGTGAATGCACCTCTCACTGTGGTCAAACTGTCTAATGCAGTCAGTATAATAAGAAGTCATTGATGTGTCTTATTTTCACCTTCCTACACTACCTGCCTCCAGTCATATTTCATGACTCATTCACTGTTCTCCACCTTCTTGGGCCTTAATCAGCATACAGGCTTAATGTCAGCAAGATAATAGGACACAGATTGCCAATGTGGCTGAATGAGATTAGGTCAGACGCTCACACAGCAGTGTAGTTTGTCTGCAGCATCATACAGAGGATGGCTGCTGCCATGGGTAATCTGCTCACTCCTCTGGACTCAACAGTCAGATTTTACAGAACCCCTCCAGGGCACAAACAGAATAAAGTCAGTGACAGAAACAATATTCAGACCCCTAAACATGCATCTGTTTTCCAAAATGTTAATCAAGCTGCAGCCAAACAAACCTATTTCACACTGCAGTTGGCAGCCGAGCCCAAGCAAGTCATGTGTCTCATCGCATATGTCTGTCCCCAGGACAAGTTAATCAGGCTGTCTTCTCGGCCCTGTTTCATTTTAGATGAGTTTCTAATACTCCTGCCAGGCTAATCTACCGCCATCAGCCAAGCAAATACAATTCATGTATCTCACATTTGTCTTTAAGACAAGTTACTCAAGCTGTAACCTGTCACCAGCGTCTAGTCAGGTGATTACTTCACTGGAATGAGTCCAGCAGAAATATATGTGTGCTAATATCACACAAGTCTTGTTCATTGCAGACGAACAAAGATCTTTCATGGAGAAGTAAGAAGTTAATTCCTTAAATAGAGTGAAAAAAAGAGCTTTTAATGTTCTTTAAAGCCTGTGATAATGTAAAAAAAATACCTATGATGTTAAATATAAATGACTAAATGTACAACAATCAAAGCCAAAGCTAAATCCTGTTCAGTGTACAGAAATGTGTGATTTTCCAGCTCAGTCCCGCCCACTTTCACACTGCTGAGAAGAGCACAGACAAACAAAAATATAGGAATCTGTCATCTGGAGGGAAAAAAACTATTGTAACTTTGGCATACAAAACTGTGATCATGTCGAACCTCATTGCTCATAGTAAGAGGCTGATTGAGAAAATAGGTCATCGGGGCCTTTGAAGACCAGAAACTGCAGAAAACAACATTTCCTGGAGAGAGAATTACTTTAAGAATAAGCTGGCTGTCACTTTGGGCTTGTATCATACTTGGTCTGAAAACCATTCATTGATGTCTCAAGCTACCAACTTGTCTGTACAGACAAAAAATGGCTTAGTGATAATGCAGGAATACATTAACTCATAAATGCACTGTATGGGGGCAATTTAAGCCTTTTAAGAGCCTGACATGTCCATGGCAAATTAATTTAATTTCGCCTTGGTCATTTTACCCATTAGAGTTGTTAATGGGAGGATGGAAAAGGTGGCAATCGGTGTGGTGAGTTGTGAGTGGTTTTCAGGAGATATAGCAAAGTCCACACTGCATAAAGCTGATTGATAAGACATAAGATAAGTGTGCTGCATCTTTTTCTGGTATAAAAAGCACAGAAATCACTCATCCAGCTTTCAGAAAACATAAACAACTACACATTTGAGACAAAAACAACCTTGTCTGTGTTGGTTTGTGAGGGGAGAGGTCTTTTTTATAAGACAACGACAGTGACCAAGTGAACCCATTAAGCACTATTACCCTACCATTGGTTGCCGTGTCACGCCCCCAGCAGTAAACTGCACTGGCAGTACAGCCCCAGTGTCTTCACTAATGGAGTCAGTGGGAGGACCATCTCTGGCTGAGTGTAATGATCCTCATGCTGCTTTTGCTATTGTTAATATTGTTGTCAGGCCACTGTTCAGAGCAGCAGTCCAGAGCCTCGCAGCTGATCTGGTCATCAGTCCGACAGCTGCAGCACTGAGAAGATTAGCAAGGGGTTAAATGTAATATCTGAGCGATCAGTGAGCTTTATCTCTTTCATTTTGTCTCTCAATCTCCCGCTCCCTTTCATTATAGCTCTCCCTCTGTCTGGCTGTGTTTTTTCACTCCCTTGACATACAGCTACACGTCTCCGTTCCATAATCTCACATTTGTGTTGCCAGCCTTTTAGCACTCGCAGCCTCGAAGCATAGCGCACACTCAACTGACCCCCTCCTTCTTTCCTAATGCCAGCATTAGGGAGTAGTCGCATGCCTGAGGTGCTGCGGGGAAGAGAGAGCTGGAGCACCGATGAGGCGGGTGAACTGATGTGTTGAGACAGGAGGGCCCAGTAGCAGGGGTGGGGGGACTGCTCCGGCCCACCTCTGTGGCTCTGACAGCGAGGATAGACACAGCACTGCCAGGGGCCCCTGGAGCATCGCTAAAGCTCGTTAGCATAGCCACCAGGCCTTGAAGATGATGAGTTCTGAAGAGGTGATTAAGCCAATGCTTAGGTCCCTTGTAGGCTTCAAAGCACATTCACTCACAAGGTAGGTAGAGGAAGGGCATTTGAAGATAGAACCACGGAAAAAGGACTGGAGGGGTAATTCAGGCCCAATATGGTCACTGTGGTCCTAGATAGTCATTCATCAAAGAGCTGATATGGCTGCCGGTGCAGGCAGGGCTTGGAACAGATCGAGGTTGACCTCAAAGACATCTCATGAAAAATGAACACTTGTGCTGCACGGAAGATTAGCAGAATAAGGCAACGTCAGTTTACATTCAACTGTAAGCGAATGTCGTAACAAAGATAAGCAAATTAAGGCCTATTTCCATCAAAGTGGTTTGGAGGGAATACAACATAGTTTTGTCAGAAGTTTGTGCCAAAAGCGATGCATGACTGTAATTCACAGTAATTCTCAGAAAGTTGCCTTGGCCATCTCAACCATCTACAAGAGAAAAATGGGCAGAGGTCTTCAGGAATTTGGTTAATTTAGAGAAGTTTTAGTTGTTTTATCATGCCAGTAATTACTGGAAATGTTTCCTGCTGTCCAAAGGATAAAATAAATGATTGTATGATCCAAGAAAATGCAACAGTGGAAACAGCTGATCAGTCATGTGAGTTAAATGGTCTTTCCATTTCCCGTTCAGCAACTCTTTTTGACACCTCAAGTGAGCATGACATTATTTTTGGTGGCAATTTTGCTGTTATGTTACCCTGGGAACAGGGTGGAAAACAAACTAGCCATCAGGTAGCTATGGCAAAGTGGTCCAAACATTTGACTTGTGCAACCCAGCTGAAAAACTCCTTTCCCCCCATGTAGCATAACATAAGAGCAAAATGGCATATGTTTGAATATAGTGAATGAGGAAGGTTTTTATCAAACGTTGCCGTTTCAATTCGGCTTTTATCATGTGATGCCTCAAAAACGTGCACAGAAACAGCTGTATGGAAACACGTCTAGTCTCAGTTTTAGAATCAGGAAATCATTGCAACATTATAAAAATCACACAAAAATATGACTTGACTGTACAAGCAATTGTGGGAGCTTTGCCCGGTATGCCTCAGCAGGTCTGTGATGTACAGGAGTTTAAGCAAAGTGTATGCGACTCGAGCTCAAACTGAGCCCAGAGCCTGCAGCCAAACACAAAGGTCCCAGAGATGAGAGTGAGTGGCATTTAAGCCTCCACACCAGCGAGCCATCTGCGCTGGGTGCCACATAATCTCAACAGGAAGCAGTCATTGCTGTACATCACATCATCTTCCTGTCTTCTTGTGTACCGCGGCGCAGTCACACACTGAGCAGACTCTGGCACAGGGATTTGGGGCCTCATGTAATTTAAACTAAACACGGGCCGCCTCTTTAGAAATTCAGGATTTGGGTGAAAAACCTTTGTTTCAACATTAGGGTTTCATCAACGTTAATATAGTTATCAGAGAAAGTCAAAATGGTATTGTCTCGGTTTAATCATCCAACAAGAGCTTAAAATTCTCAGATGGCACTTATTTGTGTGGGCGGGTCTTTACAATGGTGTGCTGGGGTTAAGCATCGTACTCGAGGGGATCACCACACTCCCTTAACAAGGATTACAAACACTCTCAACTATTAGCTCATTCTAGACTCTCTCCTACACACACACACAGTACACACACTCATCTCAGTGTCTCTGTCTCTTTTTGTTTGTGTCTGTATCACCTCTTATAAATACTCTGTCTTACTATGTGCAGGGGCTTTAAAATGCTCACCCTGCTGTTGCTGCTAAATCAACAGAGCGTAGACTGAATCAAGAGGGCTGAGTACCCGTGTTGCAATGTCAACTGCGAGCGATTCAACCAGAAGTAATTGCCAATTCAATCAATGTGTCAACAGCAAGCAGTCTCCAACTAAGGCATGTAGACGGGAGGAAGAGGAATGCAAACGGCAGGAGAGGAGCAGCGAGACGTGGATGGAGAAGGAGGGTGCATGTGTAGATCCATCCTGACTACAACTGAGACGAGAGAACAAGACAGCCACAGTGTCACATTAACGAATGTCAGGGGGAACATTACATGCACCTGGCACTTCACCTAAATCTGTGTAATGTGAGAGTACGTCAAAACATTTGAGAAAGAGCTGAAATAAAATAAGGTGCAAGCCAAAGAATGAAATATTTCTGCCGGCTGTGTTACAGAGAGGTGAGTCAGGATCACCCATTTAAAACATTTGAAATAGGAGAACAGGAGGGTGACGTACAATGATGTGTGTGGGGGTCCATACTCTGTGTGAGAGTATGTGGGTGTTTGCGGAGCTGAAGGAATATTTGAAAAGTAGCAGATGCTACCATTAGCATTTTAAAAAAAGGAGTCAGTCGCATTATGAGATATATGAAAAATGGTTGAAATAACTAAAAATCACAAGAAGATATTTATATGTAATCCCATAATTTTATTTAACTTAAATCAGTCATTTATATCTAGAGTCAGATTACTTCCAACTGTAGTAAATAACTAATAACACACACAATAACTCTTTAAACATGCATTTTGCATAATTGGTATATACAGTTGGTCAAATCAAATGAGTCTCACAAAAGCAGAACTGGCTATAACTGCAGGTGTACTGTGTGTATTTTTACAACATGTGGGATGCTGTTTATTTAAGCCGAAACATCTTTAAATAAAATATTATATATACTTAAAGTTAAAGTGTCCCTGTAGTTTTGACCTCAAAATGTTCATCTTCCATTTTCATTGAAAATAAAAAGGAATAAAAACACCATTATTAATAAATAATTATTTAAAAAAATAAGAAAAAAAGAAATATTAGTTAAAACAAAACTGGGAACATTTTGACATTGCCATATATTAAAGACTTAATCAGAAATATAATCAAGTAAGCTATCTACACATTTCTTTCAATTGTAATCTGGTCTGATTATCTAATTCATTTATTATAATCTAATTATGTAAACCCAATTACATTTAATCCGTACCAGCCCTGAGTATAGTAATCTAAGGCTGCTATTCTAAATAGTCTTTAACTACAAATTAAAACCATTTTTGTGTCTTTATTCACGACATTTTCACAGTGAACTGACAAATATTGTATAATTTGTTGGAGTATTACTCAAGGCTCACTTTGTGTAATCTGTGAGTTCCCTGTATTGTGTCAGTGGGCGTGAATACATGCATCCTGGCATGTGCAGCATGTGTAAGACGCATGTGGGCGTGTGAATCTGAATCCTTGTACCAGTACTGTATGTGCGCTGGCTTTCTACAAGCACATAGTGCATGCAGCGCAAAGGAATATTGAAGTATTAAAAGGCAGCAAGCAGCTGATTGAGGCCGGGTGGGCGTTTGAATCTGTGATGGTGTACCATCATCACTTTGGGAGCAGCCAGGCTGAGCATGGCAGGCTTGGATGCATGAAGCCGGCAGCCATCTGGCTTTGGATGGGACTCCTGAGGGAGACACAGGCTGGTGCCAACCTTCAGAAAACACTTCCAGCATGTTTGAGAATGAGAATGACATGTTCATCTATACTGCGTCTCTGCATGAGAACGGCAACTCTGTGTTCCTGCAGAGCTGCGACACATTCACAAATACTACATGTTCTACATATGGTCACTGTACGCCGTGTGTGTCTTCAAGGACACTGCAGCCTCAAGCAAATTATTGTTCTGAATGGAAAAATAGAAACTGATAGAATTTCCACCAAGAATTGCATTAATTACCTATGACCAGGAGATACTTAAAGGAATTTCAGTGCTTTCGATGCAGTTTGTCTGTTTGTCAGCAGGATTATAGAAAAACTTCTGGCCTGATTTTCTTTAAAACCTGGTGAAAAGATGTAGCATGGGCAAAGGAAGAATCCATTAAATTTTGGAGGGGATCCAAATCTCAAGGCCGACACTAATTATTTATCACTTTCGTTAACATTGCAAGATAGGGTGTTTGTGCTGCATTCATGTGCTGTTGGAACAATCAGAAAATGGTGTCCCCGATCTTATTTCATGGCTCAACTGGTCCGTTTCTTTGCTCTGTATTGTCATGAAAATACCGGAAACAGCTCTTAAGATCTTGTTTAAACACTCTAAGCAACAAAATACAAATAAATATGACCTCGCAATTCAGGAATTGGGACCATCTGAGGAATGTGTGAATGCACCATTAGCCTAGACAGAGGCCTGTGCTCTCCGAGGTTTGGTCTTCATGTGTGTAGGTCTCAGCATGTTGGATGTAAGTGATTCTTCAACTGATTCAATATAATGCTGCATTTGTGCCATTCACTGTATATAAAGATGGACGACAGTGGTCAAGGTCCCGCCCATACACCCACCCAACCAATCCCAAGTCAATCACAGCTGTTAATCATCACGATATGCCCACGTTTTATACAAACTTAACAGAAAAATGAAAACACATACACCAGCTTGATAAGAATGATCTAAAATGACAGAAAACATCTTTGAGAAAGATGTATTTAATTTGTATTTTGCTCTCTTAGTTTGGCTCATATACCATCTGCTAATATGGCGGGCCTAAACTGCAGCAAGCCACCATGGCGCTGTTCGGGCTTCACTTTGGGGAACCATCATATTGTCCAACTTTATATACAAAGACATGTAAATTAAACATAGTTTTAAAGAGGTACATTTCATGCTACACAATCAGTTTGTGGTTTCTTATTCATTGTGTGCTAACCACACAGTTTACTCTTTGTGCACAGTCTCTAAATGTAATTGCTGTCACAGCTGAGCATATTACAGAATGAGACTGTGAGAGCCCCTGTGTGTGTGTGTGTGTGTGTGTGTGTGTGTGTGTGTGTGTATATAAGCAGGTAACTATGGTTTCATCATACACAATGAATGTAGCTGGTAAATGTGACATGATGAGCAGGTAGGTACAAGATAAAAAGTAAAAAAATAAATTATTTGTAGGTAAATATGTTGGTGTAAACATGTTATCTAACCACTGGCCTTATTTCAGCTCTTTGTGCTGGCAGGCCAAATATTTGTGACTAAGGCCCAGAGCCAGGACAGGCCACAGCTGAACTTTACTCTGCTCACACGTCACCAGGACACGCTAATATAAAACTGAAGTTTGTCTGATTCACCTTAATATTCTACAGGATGAGAGAGAGTTGTATTTAGACGTTAAAATGTGTGTTTAGGCTGAAGAGGCAAGAGTAAATGTTGGAATAAAACCGCTCCGAGTTTCCAGAAGACTTAATGTGTTTGAAATGAGGGCCCAAATATATGTTCATAGAGAGTAAGTAGACTTTATGTGAGTTTAAGGATGAAATTTGATTCCCTAATAAATCATATTCATACAGCAAGCATACAACCTGCTCCTCATACTCCTCTGACAACCTGACACCTGCAGTAAAACCAACATACACCTGAGCATATGCGTCTCACACACACATGCGCCTACACACACTGACCTTATGTGACATGAGGAATCAAACACAGCACTCTCCCTGCTCCACACTGCATGAACTATTTATGATGTTCTCCCTCGTTGAATTATTGATGAGCTATGTTTTCTGTTTCTCTACACTTCTTCCACAGTTCTGTGAGAAATTCAGTCCTTTCCCTAATGATCCACTCAGGGCCTGTGTCTCATTATAAACACAGGGAACGCTTCTATATCATAATAATAGACACAGCGAGTCAGATCAGTACACCTGCCCAACCGTGGGAATGAAACGCTCGGGCATATGGGGGAAATAACGTTATAGTGCTGGGAGCTGAAACACACTGCAATGTGTCAAACACACCTGCACCTGTGTTTACTGTCGGGAAAAAAGTTGCGGTAACCCATACAAGAGGAAAGAAAAGAGGGATTCAGGTATGAGGATTGACATGTAACGTGCTGTAAATCAGACTGAGCAGCACACACTCCAGTGAAAACATTAATATGTGCTATTTGCAACCGCACTCTGGAGACACGACAGTGACACAAGGTTGGTTTTAATCTCCTTGAGAAGCGTAATGGGGGAGGAAACAGTCCCAAAACAAGGACATCTTATTTACTCAGAGCCACACATGACTTTTAGCACTAATTGATGTGAAATATTGCAACAAACAGTTGGCTTCCTCTCACTCATTATCTCTGATTCTCACTCTCTTCCTCCTCCTCCTTCTCAATCTATCACCTCTTTCCATCCTCTCCTCCTCCGTTCCTTCCACTCGTTCTCGCACAGACGCTGGCATTCATCGTCTCATCACAGATTAAAAAGGGACCGACTTTTCTTTTTTTTTCTTACATGATACAGCTCAGCCTAATTTGCTCTGAATGAATTATGCAGTGTGTCACTCATGGGGTGGCAGAAAATGTATTTTCATGAATATTTGCAGCATTTTTCTGATTTTCTCAAGCCACAGATCTTTTTTTTCCTCTTTTTTTAAAACCCTCTCCCAAAGTACTGTAACAGAAAATTTAATTACCGGGTGTCTATCACAAGTCATGCTTTAAGTGTGACATAGTAAAGGCGGTGAATACTTCACATGCTGTATTTCAGAATTTTATTTTTGTAATTAATTTAGGTCAATTTGTAGAGATGTGGTTTCACTTGTTGTTTTTGCTGTCACCTTTTTCTCAGAGTGCAGTTTTTTATTCTGTCATTGTAAATAACTCATTCAATGTCATTCAATGTGGTAAAAAATAAATAAAACCTGAGAGAGTCCAAGGTGGCCTCAATACTTTTTATAGCTACCATGTAAGAAAGTGTTGTGAGAAGTGAACTACATGTAATTAAACTAGTAGTTTAACTACATTCTGCAGTTCAACATTAGTCATATTTGCATCTTTTGGCCATTTTTATGTTGTTAACTACTGAAACTTCAAACAGTGTTGGGCCATAAAAGGACATTAATCATTTTTTTATTTTACAATTGCTGATCTGCTGTAAACAAATTCCCTTTGCATCTGAATTTCTGAAACTTAACTTGAATATATTATGTGATAATTAGTCATGACAATCAATTATTGCTATGTATTAACAAATACTGAGAGCAGCTGCTGCGTGCTATTTTTAGAAGCTCCCTATGTGAGCAGGCTAATTCTGTCTGGTGCAACAGACCACCTCCACCTGGGGTCCAGTTTCTGGAAGCCAGGTGTCCGACTGATGGACATTATTTTCAAAAGCAAAGCTGACATTCCTGCAATTTTCCATGAAAAGCAGGGAAATTGGATTTGTGTATGGCATGATAACAAATGGGAACATTTGAGTAGGTTTTTTAGCTGACATTTAACTTTTTTGCATATTTTTCATATAATTTCATATAACAGCTACATTGTCATGTTGATCTTTTTTTAAACCACCTTTTCTAAGTAGCTTTAATTTATCAAACTTGATTTCTCCACCAATAAGCTTTCCATTAGTTCAATATCCATGTGCAGTGGTAGCTTGCAAAGCGCTGCTTTCAAAGTAGCTTCTCCAAAACTCAGTTTAACCATTTATTGTTCTTTTTTTAAATAGCTTTAATTACTTAGGCGCATACTTAGCAGCTCATTTGCATTTTTCCCCCATTTGTGTTGTCGCTTTCGATTAGTGGAACCATTTCCTGAGCTGTCATCAGCGCAGGAGGACTCTGTTTACTGTAAACTGTTTCTTCTTCTAGCTGAAAAAAACAACCTTTAGAAAGATGGGGACATATAATCTAAGTGAAAAGCAGTTTTAAAATAGATATTCTGCTTATAAAAAAGATCCTGGGAACAAGTAAGCATAAAGGTGGAGTTTGATATTGTTTACATTCTTGAAAAGAGAAATTCTAAAGCCTGATAAAGCTTATTTCTTATTTCTGTTATTCATGATTCACTGTCGCCAATGCTGCACCCATAAAACACATTCCTCATACATAAAAGACAGCTACAGGAAACAAGAAACATATCCAAGGACATAATAATAAACACTAATGCTAAAATAGATTAAAAAAGAAACCTATAAAAAGTGCTGCCACTGGAAAATAGTCAATCGTCCATTAATAAGTGAAAATAAAGCTCAGTTGTTTGATCTGCCACAGTTTTTTTTTTTAATTTGTATTGAAGTCGGGATAAAAGAGTTTTTTAATATATTCAGTCAACAATGTGGGACTAAGCCTGCTCCCAGATGGAACTTAGTGTGCAGCACATGGGACGGGTCGGTTATTATTTATTATTGGTCCATCGGTGTCCGAAACACTATTAAAACACATAAATGAGCCACACTCTTGCACAGGGTGGCATGTTCCTTCTGGGCACTGGAGATAATTTTTTCATGGATCCCACACACACCATCCTGGCTGCTGCTGTAAATACTCCAAAAGTAAAAGTTTATATTCATAACTGTTTTTTAAATCGACATGAGCTGAAAGTGACAGAGCAGGGAAGAATAAAGGTGATATGTTTTTGATATATGGGATCGTTAATCTGATATAATGTTTTTAAATATACATATTTGCTATTTTTGATGTATGGTTTTTGTGTTACTGTTTTTTATTAAAGTGTTAAGTATCACTTGTTTTTGGATGTTGTTGTTTTTTATAACCCTGTACAGCAGGCCTGGCTAAGATCCAAGTAGGAACTCAGGTTTTGTAGTCTATCATACAGTTTCATATACTCATATATAGAGCCTGACAGATTTATCAATGGACAGATATTATCGGCCGATATTAGCGTATCAAAGGAATATCGGTATCAGTGTATATGCTGTCCGAGATGTGCTGTTATGAAAAAATATATATAATGCAGAAAATGTTGCTTGGCGTGATTTAGAAATCATGTTAGCTATTCATTTTTGTTTTCCTTTTTTTCAATTAGTCAGCAATTGACTGAAACTCAACAGTAAATATGTTTTTATTTAGCGATTTATTTTATTCCTATTTATTCTTTATTTTCTCAGTTATCATTTATAAAATTGGCTGACAATGTAAAACATTGTATATTGTATAATAATGTATAACAATGTTAAATATTATTAAATAAGGTTTTGAGTTTGAGAAAGTAGCTGTCTGGGTACTTTTGCAGAGTGGTAAAAACGTGGTGCATGCACAATCCACCAAAAAAAGGTTTATTTTCATCCCAGCTCAAAAAAATTTACTATATCAGCCACCATATTTGTTAATTGATGAATTTTCCCTCTCTAAAATCAGTATCAGCATCAGTCTCAAAAATCCCATATCAATCAGGCTCTTTTTATGTATTAAAAACCATACCAAACTGGTAACATGAAGACAGGATGCACTTACAAGTTTGTATCCACACAACCATGAAAACAGGAAGCTGTGATTAAGATTCTGCCTGCAACAGGCAAGAAAAAGATGCAGAAAAAGTGGAAACAGAGAAGCAGAAAAGTTTGGAGATTAGGAGAGGATGAGGAAGAATAATGTGCTAAACAGGCTGTGGAAATCAAGCAGAGAAACCTAGATTCAAAGTACAAAGCCTCACACCATGTCCAAATGGTTCTCACCCACTCCAGAGCGACGAACCTGCCAGCTCACATGGAATGACAACAAAAACTGTTCACAGGTTTGGAAAGAACGCACCTAATGCTGGATTGAGGCTGCAGCCAGCCGAGCAGAAACACAGCACACCTAATAACAGAGTCTCTTATGAAAACAGAGCCACAGCAGTCTGAAAGTTTTTGTGGACTCTCAGCATCTTAGCAGCCGAGCATGAAAGGGACGCCTGACAAACAAATTATCTCTCTGTTTCCATAGCGATCCATGAATGGCCTGTGCTAGTGCCTGTGACAACCAGATGCCTGGGAAGACAAGGCTCGCCCATAAAAAGCCAGCGCTCTGCAGAAAGCCTGTTATTACTGCTATCATTCAATTGGACTTGATTTGCATAATTAAACTCTGTTATTGCCTGGCTCTGGAAGCCACTGCAAGTCTCTGCTCTTAACCAACTAGATTCCCACCATGACAGAGGACCAGGGGGGCACTTCAGAGAGGAATACACCCACAGCAGGCCCTTAGATGTGACGAATCAATACTAAGATTATCCATTAAATTGAACTTGATAAGGCTCCGTTTTCTGTAGATGGGTCATATATTTCTGTGCAGCTCCAGGGTAGAGTACACACTCTGGGGTGGAGTGCACACTGATGAGGTGAGTCATAGCCTGGACTTCACTCTGCTAACTACATGAAAGGCCCTGACAGAGCAGAACAGAGCAGGTACTGACTGAGAAACACGGAGAGAGGAGAAGAAGCTCTCAGGCTTACATAAAGCATAGTGTGTAGAAGCTGCATAGAGAACCTGCAGCTTGAATAGTTAAGTATCGAGCAATTTTCTACAGAAATGCTCGTTTGTACAATTTTTTGCATGTACTATCTTAAAATAATTTGTTGATGCCTCTCCGTTTACCACAACAACAATAATAGGCAATTCTTAAAAGATACAATGAGAAGCAGCACAGACACACATAAAGGGGCTTATGAAGCAAACACAGCCAATTGCTGGCCAATCGACAGCACCTGAAGCCAAATACTTGATCCATGCACACAAGAGTCCTCTGCAAATTGCACACTCCAAGACCAGGAGGTCACAAACGGATAACAACACAACCCATTCAACTGCACTGTGACACAGCATTTTTCACACAAACACGTCAATGAATCATTTGGAGAATCCATGGTCTGGAAGCCGTCGCAGGCCAGTTGATACTTTGTTACACGCAGCTTAAAGCCAAACAAATCAAATCAAACTCTTACCTCGACAAGGTGTGGAGTGGGATTGAATCCACACATGTTGCACACTTGTTGGTGGCACTGAGTGCAGGTGTTGAAGTTGGGTTGTTCAGCTGTGTTGCCTATGTTGAGGTTTGTCTTGCAGAGAGGACAACAAGCTTTGGGTTTAGAGGTGTCCGGGGGAGCGTGCTGTTGTTGTTGTTGCTGAGGCGCAGGGGCTCGGGGCCCCTGTTGAGCAGGCTGAGGTCCTGAGGGTTTACCCACCCCAGGCCCTGGACCAGGAGGTCCTCCTGGTTTGGGGGCTGTTTTGGGGGGCTGTTGTTGGGGTTGAGTAGTCTCAGATATGAGAGTGCTGGCTTGGTTTAGAAGAGAAGCACCAAAGCCAAACAACTTCCCAAAAGTCTGCTCTGGAGGTGGGGGCTGCCGCGAAGGGGAGCTCCCCGCACTGCGAGTCTGGTCCTGGCGGGGGTGCTGGGGTTGGTGTGCGGGAGAGTTGCGAGACAGATCAGGCTGAGACGGGGCCTTGGCCATGCCAGGGAGACTGACAGCCCCTGGAGGGAGCCTTACTTGAGGCTGACCTAAGCCAGCTGGACCAGTCTGTTTGGTGGGACCCGGTGCTGGATGGGTCTGTGCTGGAGGCTGCGACTGAGGAGGATGCTGCATCTGCGGAGGATGCTGCGTCTGCGGAGGATGCTGCATCTGCGGCGGATGCTGCGTCTGCGGAGGATGCTGCGTCTGCGGAGGATGCTGCGTCTGCGGAGGATGCTGCGTCTGCGCAGGATGCGGAGGATGCTGCGTCTGCGGAGGATGCTGTGTCTGCGGAGGAGGCTGCGTCTGGGGTGCAGGCTGAGTCGAAGCAAGTTCTGGTTTGGCTGGATGAGAAGGAGAGTGTATCTGTTGCTGACTCTTGGAGCGCGGTGTGTCCATGTCCATCCCCAATGCTCTCTGCATCTGACAGTTCAGACACAGCCACTCCTGAACCTGTGAAAGAAAAAAAACAATGACTATAAGCTACAGCATCATAACTTTAAACAATTAATATAGAAATTAGATGAGATTCAACTTTAGTCATTGGACAGAGTACTAGGACAAAGAAATGCTCCGCCCTCCCTCCTTTTATCTTTTTTAGGGGGTCTTAAGAGGGGCCCCAAAAGAGGGAGATAGCAGTAGATGCCACATAGAAGTGGTGTAAACCTAGAGACTAATTTGAGATGCAGATCTGTAATAAACAATATGTTTGGTTACGAGTGTATAAAGGTTTAGAACATTATCATGTGAGTATATGAAGGCCATTATATGTTCTATTATGTCTCGAAGTTTTTTTGTTTGACAAAAAAAAAAATCCTGCAAAATACCACATTCAGGCATTCGGACATTGAGGAACATCATAAAAAATTCATGCTGTGAGTTGGTATCAAAATATTATGCAAGAATAGCATTTTCAGTGATTGCATGACGAGCACTTCCGTTCTGGAAACTGTTGAATATCACCTTTACTGTCAATATACTTAGCAAAGCTGTACATCGTCCAATCCAATTTTCTATTGTTTGAGGTTACAGTGACCTTGACCCCCAAAATCTAATAATTGTCAGTGTAAACGGATGTTTGTGCCAAATTTGAAGAAGTTCCTCCAAGGTGATCCTGAGATAACGTGTTCAAGAGAATGGGAAGGATGGACTACAGACAGACAGAGAGACGGCCGGACAGACAGACAACCCGCGTGGCGTTAAAGAGGTTAAACAAATTAAATAGAATGTGTTTATCAGTGAGCTTCAGAGGTGCTGGCAGGCAGTTTTTATTACTTTTGGACCAAGCCAGGCTACGCTGAGCTAAGCTAACCCCCTGCTGTCTGTAGCTTCATATGTACAGACACAAGAATTGTATCAATCTTCTAATCTAACTCTCAGTAAGGGAGCAAATAATTCCCAAAATGTCAAACTGTTCCTTTTAAAAAAATGTTTAACTGACAGATCTATTGTAGATGATGTGAAAAATAGGTGAATTATTGAAATAAGTCAAGATGTCTTTCAAAAAGATACTGTAACTCGGTTGTTTGCATCTCCTCGCTGCATTCCCCTGGGTTTTTTAGTGGATGCTCCACTTTTTTTCCACTGTCCAAAGAGATCCAAGTAACATGAACTAAAAACTGTAAACTGCCTATGGGTGTGAATGTCGACATGAGTGTGTTGTTCTGTTTATGTGACGGACTGGCTGCCTTCCCTTCCCCTCATCCAATGCATGCTGGGACAGCCTCCAGCCTGCTCTGAATAGGAAATACTGTGTGTATGGAAAATGATTGAATGAAAGAATAATTGTGAATGATGTAAAATATCTCATTGAAAGAGGATTTCAGCGTCCCCGTGCTTCCACATGAACATTTATTGGTAAACATCATTTACCCATAAACAAATGCTTTGGAAATAAATGTGACAGACGGGGTGAACTCTGGACTCTTCAATAAATCATGTTTGGCCCTGATTTAGTATCTTCCCTCACATCTTTTCTGTGTCTCTTCCCTCTTCGCTTTCTCTTACATTCCCTTTTATTGCACAACATGTTTCCTCTCTCATTAAAATCCTCACACCATTCTCCTCTAGTTCCTCCTGCTGTTGTCATTTCCTTTATGTTTTTTTTTTGCTTCTCCTATCTTCTTGCTCCATATTGGCGCATAAGAAGGTGAAAGTCAGAAAGAGGCCCTGGTGATGGCACATGGCCATACGTGGTAATTGGCATCCTGGTGCTTTGACAGCTGCCACACTATTGTAGCTGTCTTGGATTCGTGGTCATTACATAATGCCTTAATGCATTATGAATGCAGTCAGAGAAAGGTTGTGTGAGGGTTGGAGGTCTCAGGCACAAAGGGAGGGGTGTGGGAGGCCTGGCCGCCGGCTTTTATTTTTTCTTTATAGCTTTGGGTAAAAATTCCCTTTTAGCCTGTAAAGGTGGATTCATAAAGATGTTGGTTGGGCTTCTGCTGAGGGGTTTTAGGACTCTGGGAGCTGCCGAAGCGAAGACTGAAAATGCAGGAAGATCTCTTCACTTCTGCTGTGGAATCAAATGTCTCTGCAAGCCTGTGGCCACGGCAGATTGATTCACAAACAAGCTCATAAACAACACAAAAAGTGCACACACACACACACACACACACACACACACACACACACACACAGAGTATGAGGTACTATGAAAAATCCTCCAGTTTATGTGCATAATGTGATCCTAATGAGATTTTTTCGTGCACTTGTAAGACTTGAATTTTGCCATTTATTAGATTTGCTCAAACGATTGGCTATGAAGTACAATTAAATACTTGAATTAAATACAAACACAATTTTACTTAAATTTATAATCCCAAAGATCTATGTTTTGTCTCTTTGGCTGCACCTTTGGCGATAAGTGGTGTGGTTTTGGATCTCACTTGTGTTTCTGTCTGTAGTCATCACTCTTTGCTTTGTTTGTTTGGCAGTAGGAACTGTTTACTCTGGGTGCAAGCACAAACCAGAAAAAACAGTTTACCACTTCACACACAGATGAGTTGAAGAGCAATCTGTTGTGTTAGGTCGTCTCTGGCGTACCAACCGCTGATGGGTGTTCTTCGCTTATGATTTTTCCCACAGTCACCACAGACACTCAGGCCGTGGGTCAGCCTTATACTGTAAATGCAAGGGCATAGCCTCAGTCACTATAGTGTCATCTTATATGGTGGCAGATAGTGACTTTAAGTCTTAAATGAAAATCTTAAAGATTACTGTAAAGGTTCCCTGGATTTTCTCGTCTCTAGTGTTTGTGATTCTATGCTTATTATATATTAATCATGCAAATGCAATAACTTGTAAATGTTGTTTTACTTCTTTATGAGGTTTGAATTGCAAAAGGTTACTGCATGCCTAGAGCCTTGTTCCATATATTGTCTGTTAACACGTTTCATACGAGCTAGCACGGTAGTTGTCATTTCACAGTTAAGCCACACTGGTATGAGTCACTGAACCTAAAGTGTAGTAATGCTCCACATATTTCCAAACGCTGACTCACTGCTGTGTTTTGACTTTTAGTTAAAGAAGAAACTCTGCTTACACAGATACTTAACCTGAGATGATAACACCTAATTTTTCCATCACTTGATAATCACACTGAACTGCCACTTTGGCATAGTTCATAGAACTGCACTAATTTCACTGATTTCCAAAAGTTAAAGTCCTTGAAGATTAAAGTGATATAGCAAATGTACTTGTTCAGAATGACCTGATATTATCACTGGGTGTGGCTACAGGTGCAGCGGAGCACACTGGTGTAGTCTGCAGTACAGTAATGGTCTCATAAAGCCAAACCAGATCAGTGGATGAATGCTCAATTTGTCAATATGGCAATAACGCTCCTTGAGTGAAAGACGTCTGGCTCCTCCACCGATGAAGGCCTCTGCATCTCAAACCAGACTCTTCTCCTCTGTAGTGCCCCGGTGGTGGAACGAACTTCCAAACTCCATCGGTTCTGCTGAGTCCTTCTTAATCTTTAAGAAGAGACTGAAGACCAACTCTTTACTGAACACCTTCACTCTTGATCTACACTGACGACTACGACAAATATCGCACTGACCGCTCTTGCGACCTATAAAGCACTCCTTACTCTTGCTATGTTTCTTGACTTCATGCTTGTTTGTGTTGTATTACTCTCATTTGTACGTCGCTTTGGATAAAAGCGTCTGCTAAATGACATTGTAGAATTGTAGAATAAACGCTGCATCAAGAATAGTATTTTTCACTGTTTCCACAGTGGAAGTGGAAATGTCATTTTCTGCAACAATATTTCGCTTTTTTGTGGACTTTACACATGAGTAGCCCTGAAGTGCAACCAAACACAGTTTTAGCAACAAGCTACCAAGTTTAATTGTACCATTTAGTGTGGACTTTACAGCCTAAGAGAGGACAAAACTTGTGCAAAAGGCCACTTGTCCTATCAAACAGACTGGTCCAGCTGGCCCTGGTCTCCCTCCAGGCAGTCACTCTACATTGCCATGGTACTGTCCCAGCCTGATCTGTACTACAACTTTTCATTCAAAAGTGCACTGCTCGCTGCTTAAAAATGTTTGGTAAACCACTTGACCTGCCTTCTCAGTCAGTCATTCAGACAGAGTCAGAACAGACAGAGTAAGTCGCAGGCTCAGCAGCATCTCAGCCCTGTGTCTGGCCCACATCCAGTCCTCAGTGAGGAGTGATGAGGTCATGGTTTTCACTGTCAATCAGGAGCTGAGAAGCCGGGAACAGCGGTGAACCCTCGGGACACTCATAGTAATGTGAACAGGGAAAAAATAACCAACACCGGAGCAACACAATAACATGCAACACTGGACAATCAGAAAATCACTCGTGGGAACTCTTTCCACCGTTATTAATGTCCTTGATTTTTTTCCCACTTCCAAATTACAGTTAGGATAATCATATTAAGCCCATTGTGGGAAAAAAACAAACAGGAAAACAAAGAAAGCAACTGTGGGGAGGGCAAGCAGCTATTTATCAATTTCATCGTGTCTCTGCCTGCCTCCGCCTCATCTCTCCATCTCATTCCTCTCTGCGTCCCCCTTGTTATGAGGCAATCATGTGGATCTTTATGAAATCTGATCTGTATCAGCAGAAAACAAGCGCACTGCACACTACACACTGTCTCCTGCCCTCCTTCTCTATCAGCTCTCTGTTGCAGCCCTCCATCTTGTTCTCCTTCACCCATCTTTATTTTTCCTTCTTATCTGCATCTCTTGAATCACACCACTCCCTCTAACTCTCTCCATCTCCATCTCCATCTCAAGTATACATTTTTGATGAATCTGATCCGGCTTTGCTTTCATACATGGATCCTGTTCCTACCTTTAGCGTGCTAAATGTGTGTGTGTGTGTGTGTGTGTGTGTGTGTGTGTGTGCGCGCGCGTGCGTCTGTGCGTGCAATGGTATGATAAACGTCAAAGGTCAGAAGCCGGGACCGGAGCCCACGGTTCTGCGAGAACTCAGCATCTGCCAACAGGATGCTCAAGCAACGTGGCTTCATGAAGAACAACGTCTTGCTGCCAAAAATAGAACCTTTTAGCAGCAAGGGCCCACAGAGACTTGGATATGGATCAAATAATGAGAGCAAAGCATCCTGGCAACACACACACACACATACACAGGCACACACGTATTTACATGCTGATTTTATTTATTATTATTATTTTATGCTGATTTGGCTGAGATCTTAAACTCTTTATCATGTCGACTAGGGCTCAAACTAAAGATTAGTTTTATTTTTGCAAGAATTTTGGAGATTATCTAACTAGAATGGAAGGACTCTGTCTCCGTCTGTTTGTCCTTCGATTTTCTCGACACCCATTCATCCGATCGACTTCACACTTGGCGGGTGTGTTGCTGAGAACCCAAGTCCAGTGTCGCGCGTGAGCTCCCAAGATCTATGGGACACATTTATTAGCAGTCCATCATGTACACACTGTGTAGTGTATTGAGAGGGGACCTCTAATAACTGTTACACACATCAAACAGCATTAAGCTTAGAAATGGAGTCTGATAGCCAGCACCCACCACAACACAAAATCCAACACCTAGGAAGCTCTTGATATTGGAAAAAGCTTGCCTAGCTTGCCTTTTTTTAATTGCCTTTTTTCCTCAGCTTGCTTGGTTGCTAACATTATTGCTAGTCAAATACTATCTGAGTGGCTAATTAGTGGGCTAGCTTGCCAAATTCCTTCACCAGCAAATGTGACATGATACTAATTCATGTATGATGACAGTGTTGATTTTAACCAACAAAAAATATATATAACAGAAGGTGTGTTACTAAAAATTGTTATTTTTTCTAGTCAAAAGCAAATCGAGCTAGCAACTATAACCTAAGCTAAGCTAAGGTTAGCCAGCTAGCTGTAACTTAGGGACACGGCATGGATCTGGCGTAGGGTTGCCAACCGTCCCTTTCAAAAATGGAATCGTCCCGTATTTAGAAACAAAAGCATCCATCCCGTATCGAGGGGAAAAGGGACGCACTTTGTCCTGTATTATTGTGACAGTCAAAAAAATAGTCAGTAAAGCCCATAGCCCATGGTGGACTGATCTGAAACAACATGCTTCCATTACTGCAGTCAAGCCATCTGCACTTTAAATTTTAGTGCGCAAGTACATTGCACTTTACGGTAGCCCGTTTGTCAGCTGCAAGACTCCAAAATAGCCTTTCAATTGTATTCATGCTGCTCCAATAAAAGGAGTACATCAAATTGTTATCAGCAAACTCCACTGCATGGGGACCAGGTCCCCATGTGTTCATGACATTAATTTCATGCCATTTTACTGAACTAATTTGGAGTTATGGAAGGCCATAATCTTCCAAAATGGCCATTCAATTATATACATGCTCCATTTTAAAAGCCGACAAAAGGAGTAAATCAAATTGTTATCAGCAAACTCCAGTACATCTTTGAAGAACAGGGCCTAATTGTTATTTTGTATAAAAGTGAATTGCTGGATAATAATTTGGTTTCCATGTATTCATGTCACACAAAAATATGCATCTAATTCAATTCAGGTTTGGGTCAAATCGTTAACAAATAATTTCACTCACAAAAAAAGGGCTAAAAAATGTCATCACACCAGGATAGATGAAGGCAATCAGGTTGCCCGGCCCTGCCAATGAGGTGTCCCTTATTTATTTTTCTGGGAGTTGCCAACCCTAATCTGGTGTTGGTTTCTTAGTAGTTTTAGTAATTAAAAAAATATCTTATAAAGCTATTGTTACAAAATGTTAAGCTAGTTAGTGTCATGGATCAACATGATGACACATTAACATGATCTGTACATGATGTCAGTCTGTCGCGTTGTGTCCGCCCGGTTAAGTCTCGTTAATGTCACGTCACTGTTTAAGCCCCGGGATGCTCACTGCAGAGTGCACTGACCTGAGCAACATCCCTGTGACCACAGAATGATCCTAAAAGTACTGCAAGTGTGAAGAGTAGAAGAAAACAAAAATGACAGCTGAGGTGACAGGTGGAAGAGTTATTTTGCTACACACACACACACACACACACACACACACACACACACACATGTTAGAGGATCTAACACTGCATAAATCACAGAGGTGCACAGAGTTACCCACTTTTTCTTCTCCAGTTTGCGTTTGTTGACAGGAGTGAGACATCATGCACTCCATCATTCCCTAGGAAAGCTGGGTAAAGAACACGCTCTGAGACAGAAACAAACTTCAACCAAACAAGAACGCAGACAAAGGAGGAAGCTCTGCCTCAGAGATCACAATGCGGTATCACCATGCAGCGCGTACAGCAGCTAAGCACTGCAGTTTGGGGATCAGGATGCTTAGAATGCAGCGGTTTATCAATTCCTTGCAAATTGGGCCAAGAGACATTGAAATTCCTCCCAGTGCCTCGCTCTTTCTCTCTCCCCCTCTCTCTCTCCCACTGCCTGTCAGTTTGTCTCTTTCTGCCTCTGCTCACCCAGTCAGTGCTACAAACAACTACACAAGTACAATCTCAATAAAACACATCAGTTT
Source organism: Centropristis striata (assembly GCF_030273125.1). Classification (NCBI taxonomy): domain Eukaryota; kingdom Metazoa; phylum Chordata; class Actinopteri; order Perciformes; family Serranidae; genus Centropristis; species Centropristis striata. The sequence continues at coordinate 6,654,147 of NC_081519.1, read as the reverse complement.
TACTCCTTGACATGGTCAGGCAGGGAACAGTGCTCAACAGAAGTAAATAAGACAAGTAGAAATTATGAGTGGTTGAGAGAAAGTCTCTGTTAAATTTCTATTCATGCTGTTTGGAGTGCTGGTGCAGTGTCAGGCACAGTGGGGAGCCACGGTGTTACTGAGGACGCTTGAAAGTAGTGCAGAGAGCTAGTGTGGAATATTATATCTTGATATATGGTACAGGAGACGGGCACAATGTACAGAACACCTGAGCAGAGTGATGCAAAGAAATACTTTACTGTATCCCTGCAGAAGATATGCTGCTGCCTTTGAGAAGCTTTTAATATTCAGTTTTTGTTGAGACTGGGACAGACTTTTCTCAGCTGGAATGTTTAAAGCTGCAATTTGTGCTGTTGTTTACTGGAATTCATTACTGTACAGTGTAGCTACTATTAGATGATAGACAACTAAATAGAAATACATGTCGCCGCAAATTATAAACACTGACATAAGTAGAACTACACAATTAATTGACATTTATTTTCAAAGCAATATGGGCATGTACAATATCCAAATCACAGAAAGTGCAATATTTGTCAAAGGTAATGTGTGTCTATATACACGGTCGCCCATAAAGTTGTAATAATTTTGTTTTTTCAGACACAATATACTTTATCTGTCTATATGAATAAATCATATATAATCATATGTATATTTTATTCCAACTTCATGCGCGACCGTGTTTGTCAATACTCAAGAAAAGAAAAATTTGTTTTGTGCAAATCTTCAAAAATAAATCACACCATGACCTCCAATACCGTAAGTCATATCGCAACTGCAATATCTTTTTTTTTTTTATTTTTTTAATCGCAATTAAGACATTTTCCTAAACTTGCATGTCCTAGACATGACCGTGCCTTAGTGGTGCCAATCTTGATTATAAAAATTAAAAAAACTTTCATTCATAAGCTATACAAGAGTAGTATTAAAGGTAAAGGTTGTTTCGTATCAGATTCTATTAGATTCTGCTTTTATTTAGACATTTTATAGGATTTTTATGATCGGATTAAAAATACAGAAAATATATAATAGATTTTATTTAAATTCAGCAGGCAAAAAAAGAGTTAAGAAATAAAAATGTCTGATTTGAAATAACTAAGAATGCAAGAATGCTTTGTGCAAAAAAAAAATCACTTTTTCTGCCTGAAGCACTTACACAAACAAATCATTCAATATGTCTCACAACGTGTAATAGTGATGCTGCTGTGCTAATACACAAATATTGTTTGCCACATACCGTTTGGTTAACTTGTGGGTTACATATGAAATAACAAATCACTGTATTATCACAACGTTGCGCAAAGTGAGCTTTCAATATGTTTGTTCCTTCTTATTGTACTACAGTAGCAATGTTCGGGAAGTGGACTAAACAAAAACTGGTGTACCACTTAAATTCAAACAGGTTGAAAAGCTGAGATGGTTTCTATTATTCCCTGCTGCAGAGCAGTTCGGAACTTCGGCAAGTTCGGAGTTTAAATGCAGCAAGTTACAGGGTAATAATCAAACCAGTGTCCCAGATTTAGTCTCTGGCAGTTCTCATTGCAAAATATTTTGGTATGTATGCAAAATTCAGCATGCAGTGTCTCAGCTGGATTCCTGACCAAGTTTGTCCACTTAAAGCCCCAGTCAGTGATTACAGCCTGGTGCTCTGTGTGAAACGCCTCCACCAAAACACTGACATTTTTCTCAGACTGTGATTTAGGAACATACTGTACATGTTCAATGAGATGTTTTCTGCCTCAGGATATACAGTAGAAAAGAATTAGAGATGTTTAAAAAACTTAAGGGACCCATATTTTTTGAGATCAGGTAAAAGGAAAAATACACTTAGGCCTACCAAGTTTTTATTCTGTGTCCCTATGTTAATTAATGTATCTCTTGTTATGAAAAATATATGTAAAAATCTGTATCAGGATATTTTACATCAACATCCCTTTCTTTTCTCTTCCTGTAAAATGGTTTCAAATGTTTAATGACTCATCCGATGTAATCACATCCAATCACGGGAGACCAAAGGTGACTAGCTAACCACACTGGTCATATTAAACTGCAGCTAACGGAGTGATATGGAGAGCGACAGGAAGAGATATGTGTCCAAAACAAAAAAAATGTGGCTGAGGGGCTAATTTATTCATCTCCCCTTCACCCTCCTCCTGATCTTACAACATGTGAGGGAGGTGTCTGTCGAACAGTCCTCTGCAGCTCTGTATCACGCTGAACTCTAAGCTTGCCCACTTTTTAGCAGTCCAATCAAATGCAAAGGATTTTAATTTAAAACCCCTTTGTAACTGTACACCGCTCAAATATTCCTTTTCACTGGGAAATATGTCACAGTAGGGCTAAGCGATATGACATTATTTATAGCCAAACATGATAAAATTGTTTATGTTATATATTTTCTATCTCAATGTAGAAAAGAAAACAGCATCCTGGGGGGTCTCCGGTGGCACACCTGGTAGAGCACATACCACAGAGGCTTAGTCCTCGTTAGGCTTGGAGCCCTTTCCTGCATGTCTCCCCCCTTCACTCTGAAAATCTCTCTACTACCAAAAAAGCTATAAAATGGCCAAAAAATTTCTTAAAAAAAAAAAAAAAACAGCGTCCAAACAGCATTATATTATATTTAAGTCATTTGACTGAGCTATTTGGACTGGGAGCGTAGCATACACAGCAAAAAAAGCCAACTTCTATTTTTTGGCCTAAAACAGTGATTTAAGTTGATAAAACTTGGAAATATAAATTACTGACATTTAGGGCAATAATGTAAGTTAGCACAACAAACCAAGCCAGTTGTCTGCTCAAAAACAAGTTTGTGAGTTGTTGTTACTTATATCTTTAGGTTGGGGTTCACAACAAGTGACAATATTCTGCTAACTCTTATTTCTTTGTTGTGAAATCCGGTCACTAGCGAAAGCTAGCAGCTGACTGAAGCTAGCAGCTAACTGATGCTAGCGGCGCTGCTTGTACAGCTACAAGAGTAGTCATTAGCGTATCAATGCTAACTCAAAATTGTGGTCACAACATTAGCTGACATTTCATTACAATCGTGCCAGAGAAATTCAGAGTTGAGCAAACTCAAAAACAAAACTTAAAATATTTAGTTTAATTGTCCAACTTAAAATTTTATCGAAGTTTGTTGCCTTGAAATTTTGAGTTCACCCAACTTTTCTTTTTTTGCAGTGTAGAGGTGCTGTTTTGCTAACATAGAGTATGGACTAGAAGAAAAAATAGACTTGACCATGTGGTTATTTCAAATAGATTATTTATTAATTGAATTATTTAAAAAAAAAAAATGACCTATGTCACAGTACAGAAGATAAAGACGCCCAAAACTCTGTTTCACTGGGACTTTAAGCTGACTGTCAACATATATTTAATTTCCAAAACATCAGGTGTCACTTAAGAAGTCACTGTTCAGGTAATTCAATGTAATCTAAAACTCTAACATATTCATTGTATTCATATAAAGATGACCTAATGTTTATATATGAATATGTACCGTACATACTGTGTCATATGTGTCAAAGAGGGAACAGCTTTGATTTGTTCTGAAGTGGCACAGCCTCAGTTGCTAACTCAGCAAATGACACCCAGGCTGGTTGGCTACTGTCTTGGTAGGACACCAAGAATTAAACCACGGCTCACTTTGTCTTCACAAATAATTAAACAGCTAAAATGTCTGCCTTTGATGATTAGCAGTTGGTCTCAAAAAACAAAATGATTAAACTTCCACTCTGAATATATTTTTTCACTCATTAAATTTCCCGACATCTTCCAGGAAACATTTGGCAAAAGACGGACACCTCGACCCCAAAGAAATTGAAACGATTCCTCTCGAGGCCCTGAACTAGGATTGCATTTACAAATATGAAACATTTCAACTTTTTGTTCGGGCAAAATCTCAAGCATCACATCCTGATTCTCACATACACACACTATATCACCCGTCCTTCAACACATGTGAAGCCCAAGACAATACAAGTGAGAGATCCATTTAACTATTTTATTGTTCTCCACTTTGCCACATCTGAATGCCATTAAATCGGTTGTGCCACATAATGCAAAGTTAGAGGGGGATTAGAAATGTCTGATGCTAAATATTTGAATTAATTTGAGGGGATTAGGAACCAGGCTCTAGCTCCCTCGAGGTATAATGGACTTATCCTTCAATGATATGACCGCATGATCATTTTAGTTTGAATTTATTTTTATTTTTCCACTTGACAATGGATAATGTTGTTCTAATATGCCCACTTATATAAACAATATGCATACGATAAAGTAACTCAAGGAGCTCTCACGCTGAAGTAAACAATAAACTCTTTAAAAGTTTAGAAGTTCAAACTAAGATCAATAATGTACCTGAGACACTCACAACCTACAAAGTTGTCTTGAAGAACACTTTGAAAAAAAATAACAATGTTTACTCATGACACTATGGACAGTTTGCTCTCCCAGGTTGCTGTAACTGTAGCAGCTTGAGAAAATCAATTTTGGGCCTCGGGATTAGAGCCTGGCAACGTTAAAGTCCAAGTCAGCTAAAGCACCCTTTGTCTCGATGTGAGAAACTTAGAGGTGTCTTACTATAAGTCTGTGTCACACAGCTGTACATGTGCAGGGAGGAGAGGGATGAAACATCCGACTGACTGACCAACAGAGTGACTCATAGTAGCTGCTAGTCACAGCGAAATACGAAATAATAAAAGAGATCTGCTGAAAAACTATTTATGGACTACACTACAAGTTTTCAATTTACCCATAAAGAACAACCGTAAAGCTGCACCTTGAACAGCCGGGGCCAGCAGAACATTGGCATCACATCACATTTTAAAGTTGTTGTGAATGTTGTTGCCCATTAACACGTCACAGAGCAACATGAATGTTTATTTGGAGTCGTGTCTCTGGCCACCTATCATACAGTACAGGCCAAAAGTTTGGACACACCTTCTCATTCAATGCGTTTCCTTTATTTTCATGACTATTGACATTGTAAATTCATCAAAACTATTAATGAACACATGTGGAATTATGTACTTCACAAAAAAGTGTGAAATAACTGAAAACATGTCTTATATTCTAGTAAGCAAAGGGTGGCTACTTTGAGGAATCTAAAATACAAGACATGTTTTCAGTTATTTCACACTTTTTTTGTTAAGTACATAATTCCATATGTGTTCATTCATAGAACACATATGGAACATGGAACATTGACATTTTGATGCCTTCAGTGAGAATCTACAATGTAAATAGTCATGAAAATAAAGAAAAACGCATTGAATGAGAAGGTGTGTCCAAACTTTTGGCCTGTACTGCATGTTAGTCCAACATTGTACCACTCTGGAGACAGCAAGCTAACATTAGACCTTCAGCTTATATTAACCCAAAAAGACTTGATATAATCGCTGTTTTCTAACATGCCAAACAGTTTGCCAATTAACTGCATAAAAAGTTATGACTGTACTGGCGTGGTGTAATTATCAATGGTGTTAGTATGGAGGCTAACCCTCCGACTCTGTTATGACATAAAGGTTCTGTGTGCATACAAACATGCTGTCAGTGTGCAAAGCGAGCACAGTTACAACCGTTAGATGTTTCTGTGCAGGTTTTTTTGTGTATTGATTTGTGTTTGTTGCAGCTGTGTGCTTGTGGTTGAAATGAATGAATGTAAACAAAGATGTGCATCCTCAGTCATGGCAATCATGATTCAGAATGCAATGCGCCAGGATCAGTGGTGGAAAAAGTATTCAGATGCCTTACTGAAGTAAAAGTATTAATACAACACTGTGAAATTACTCCACTGCAAGTAAAATGCTGCATTCAAAACTTTCTTAGTAAAAGTACTGAGGTATCAGCATCAAAATGTACTTAAAGTATCAAAAGTACAAGTACGCATTATGCAGAATGGAGCCACTCAGATTGTTTTATATATTCGAAATATATTATTGGATTATTCTAATTGATCAATTTACGTAATTTAATTTTCTCAGAGTAAGGCTCATTTTAACTACTTAATATACTGTTATGACAAACAGTCATGGAAAAAAAACACCCTTGTTTTCTTCAGTTTCTTGTTCACTAGCCATTTTCCATGGTTTTCTTGATAATGATTTTGGTTATTATTAAGAAAACCATGGAAAATGGCTAGATGTCAGCTCTTAAATTAAACTCTTATGAGCTATTTTTGTTGTAATCATTATATTTGTCCAAAGAAATGTACCATTAGATGTACCAGACATTAAAATGAACAAGAAACTGAAGAAAACAATGGTCTAATATTTTTTTCCATGACTGTATAATTAAAAAAAAAAAAAGTCTAATCACTTTTAATTAATCATGTTTTATGTTAAATCTTGACCTGAAAAGTAACGAAAGCTGGGAGCTAAATGTAGTGGAGTACAAAAAAAAGTATAAAGTTAGTGTACTTAGTAAGTACTTAGTGACATTCCTGCACTGGCCAGGATGTTGTTGCTGATTCTCTATATTTGCCCCACCGTGGCCATCTACCTGACACAGTTTGATCGGGGAGGAGGAGAAATAAAGAGTGCCTCTGCAGAGTCTTTTGTGTGGGAGCATTTGTTAAAACTGTTCCTCAGCATGTGGGATTGTTGGTTAAAAGAAAAAAAGAAGCAGTTCCAAGGCATTCTTCAAACAAAAGTATTAAAAAGTCATCATTTCATGACAAAGGGGTGTTTCAAAATCCATCTCCAGAGTGTTTTGGCAAAGCTGATGCCTTCATCGTGGAGAAGCACACCACACTGCATAAGGAAAAGGTTTTGTTTTCCTGTTTCAAAAGTGGCCCAGAATTACTTTTTTGATTTATCTCTATATTTTGTATTTTTGTACTGCGACGCTTGGAGCAGAGTCAATGTAGCGTTAGCATGAACACTGACTGTTATGGTTCATTTATGATAATGCTTTTCTCTCCTGTTCTGTCTCCCCTCTGCTCTCACACTGCTCTCTCTCTCTCTCTTTCTTTCAGCTGTGGCTTCTCAGGACCAGGCCCTCGCTGCAGACAGAAGGAGGGTATGATCTATAAATAGAAAGTGGACCAATTATAAAGCAGATGTTCCCCTGTATGATGGTGGGAGAACAGTCTGTGGTACTTTCACGATCTCTCTGAGCTCTCTTTCTCTGTTGTTCTCCGAGTCCTTCTATGACTGTCTCTGACTCTTTCTGCCTCTCCCCTTCCCTCTTTCATCACATTTTTAATTAAACACCGCCCTCATAACAATTACAGCGATATGTCATGCGCACACATACGCACAAAGCTCACGTGTGTGATTGCCTGCACGTTCTCAGCCCACATTTCTGAATAAACCTTGTTGTCTCGGTTTGATTGACAGCCCTGTAACAAACTGTGGCATATAACACCATTTGTTTCCTGCTGTTTACATCTCTCTAAATTGCATTCCCATCACCAGGTTGTTTTACACAGCTCCGACTTGTATTTCACCAACTGTTATCATTCTTCAGACAAACCTACGTGAACCGAGGCTGAATTCAACTGATAAGGCGGCTTCTTGCTAAATGTTAAAAAAAAATGCTCTAATTTATACTTTTGAAGTCAAGCTGGAGATACCATTTGGGACTTTGTGGTGAATAAGCATAATCTAAAATATCCAAATATGGAATCGCCCTCGGTTATCAACACTTTAATCAGCACTGCCATCTTTCTGTAATTTGAAGGGAAATCCTCTTCAATAACAGATTTTGCTCATATTATCCCTATAATCCGGGACAGTTCAATCAGTGTCTCTAAACTATTTGTAAACAGAAATGCATCTCTGACAAAGCGGAAACACGGACTGAGTCTGTGTTGTAATCAAGAGACAATCCTGGAACTGGATGAAATGAGACACTGTTTTAGCAGAAAATGTCACAGGTGATTTTTAACATCAAAACACCGGATGTACAAATGAAAACAAGTACAGTCCTTGAGAATCCTGAAAGGCTGTCTGCGCTTTATTACAAGCACAGATGGATTACTGAACGGATAGAGGGCCAGGGACCCTGACACTTTGAGTCCTTGGTCTCTTCACCTGCAAAATGTCAAGAGACACATACCACAAAGAGATGCAAAACTATAGCTGACAAAAGTACAAATACTTCAATATCTTTTCACTAAGGAAGCAATGCAGGTCATTGATTTTTTTTAAAAGTATCCTGTTTGTCGTTTCTTTTTGCAGTGGTATTGAAAGACGTATTGAGTATTGTTTTTTTGTACTAGGATTGTATGAAAGTATACATTTCTTCTACTGGACAGCCTTACCCAAAACAACCACAAAGAAACACCGAATTATCAAAAAAAAAGCCCAAAATCACCTCAATGAGACACAAAACAACTACAGAGACAAAAAAAATACCAAGACAGACACAAAACCTACACAAAGAGACATAAGTCACTCCAAAAAAAAAAAAAAGATACAAAATGACTTAAAAGGCCCCAAATTACCACAAATGTGTAAGGAATCAACAATGAATAGAAAGGAGGCAAAACCACCACACAAAGTCTGTGTATCTTGCTCCTATATAAGAGAGGTGGTTGGGGCATTTTGCATGTCTGTGCCCAGGGGCCCTTTGCCTCATAACTTGCCCACGATCACCAGTTTGACAACAGTTATATTGTCACTTAAACTTCCTTAGCATGGCTATCCTTGCTTCTGTCCTCACCGTCACTCTTATCTTAATCCCAGTCACCGTCATCTTCAGCGTTATCATCACCTTGATTGGCAGCAACGTGGCCATCATCAATTTCACTGATGTGTGATAAGGCTGTGTCAGATCTCCTGCAGTGAGGCAAAAGCCCAATCCATGCTAAGTAGGTTATGGGGGTAAATCTTCAGGTCTCCAAAAGGCTGAGCGCTTCCCTCAGAGTCTCTCTCCTTGTCAGCATCTGACAAGCTCACCAAGGCTGAGCTGAAAAATACCCATAACATCCACCTCCGCCCGTTCTCTTTACTGCCATGCTCTCCTTCACTCCCTGCCATGATCTATTCTTTACTGTCTGTCTCCACTTTGGTCCACGCATTCCTCTCCAGTCCCTCCATCTCCCACGGCTTCCTCTTCCAAACTTCTGCACGGTCTCCCCTTTTATTCACACAAGCATGCACTCATGTGAGCGTAAAGCTTACAAACACACACATTAGTTAATATGTATTTACATGCACGCATCCACGGTTCATAAACGAAACATTTACTCCCTGAATCCCAGTTTTTATTCAGCCTACAGTTGCTCTGATAGCCTGTAGGCCAGCTTAACTGACATTGCATCTTGGCAGCAATTTGCAACATGACTCACTGGAGTTGATGTGAAACTTTATGACAGATGACACAGCCACACTTGACTCACAGTAACAGCGAAGCATAGACTAATTCAAATTAGGCAAGTGATTTATTTTAGGATGAAGGCAATAGGCTTCCTCAGCTACCTGTTAGCAGTGATGACTGTTTAGATGCATATGAATGATTGTGAATGATGGGGAGATGTGTTGTGCTGCTTGTTCAGCGGTGTTATAAAAAGCTTTGTTTGGGAGAGGCTCTGGGCACGATTTGGATGCTCTCTAGTGAAGCTAAAAAAGAACGCAGCATTTGGTCAACATACCAGCGTGCGATTCATTATGGTTAAGAGGAGGTGACCAATATGTTACTGAGCTGTGTGATAACCAGGTCTTTGGGGATGAAAGCTCATGAGCCCAGCAGATTAAACACTTCATCAGTCGGCAATGGTGCGGCTGTGGTTTGATCCCTGACCATGGCAGCCTACATGTCGAAGTATCCTTGAACTAGATACTGAACCCTAAATTGCTCCCGATCCTGCGTTCATCGGTGTGTGAATGGATTTCCAATGGTGGCAGGTGGCACCAGTGTGCCCTGGTAGCCTCGGCCACCAGTATGAATGGGTGAATGAGCGTAGCGCTATGTAAGTGCACCCCATTTATCATTTATCAATCAAGTCGAACAATGGACAGAGCTAGCAACTAATTCACATTCACATTCATTCCTCGCTCAGATTTCAGTTGGTGCAATCCAGCAGCAGCCAACTCGACAACAATAGTCATCAGCGGCATTACTCACAAATGTCAATGGGAAATAATTACCGGGGAACAAATGAAACCAAAATGAAGCACCTGAATAACCATCAACATTTTGAAATGAGCACTGTGTTTCTGCTGATTTGTTTAATGAAGTCGCTACGTATAAAAGGCATGCTCTGATGTCACCTTTTTTTCATTTTCTCACCACCAAATGCTATGAATGCTATGAATAGTTAGAGGTGTTATACAGCTGGGAGGAAGCAAACGAATAATAATACATTTATTAGTGTAAACTATGATACTTAAACAGCAAACTGTGTACTGTGCCAGACATTCAATATACATGACGAATATATGTTTATAAATGTACCTACATGTACCTTATATATGTAACTGGGGAAACAATGATGCACTCATACCAATGTTGCAACAAAATTAGTACTAATATGCAAGTTTTGTGGGAAAACCTGCTCAAAAAAGGCGATGGACTCCTTTGCCATTGCCCAGATGGCAATATGTTTTGAATGATATAACTATGTATGTATATGTTATATGAGTAGATGTATTTCTGTTTTTTTCTGGTGTGTCATGTTCAATGTCATGAATGAGCCAGAAACATGGTTAATAGAAAAGAATGAAAATGTTATAGTAGTAGACTGTCTATCAAACTTGGTGCAGACTAGTTTTGAGCGATGTTCAAACGCTAGTTAGACGGAGACGGAAAGAAATTGTGGCTGAGATGACAAAGAGTCAGAGCGTCACGGTGGGGAAAGGGGCGGAAATTAGCATGTTCACCAGGGTGTCATGTCTCCATCAAGCGGAAGCCGATAAATACCCTTGACTACTGTAGAGCCAGTTGTCCCGGAAATGAATGCCAATTGTAACCTTTACCACTCAAGACAAAAGCCAGATGTTAGTGGGTGTTAGGGGCTTAAACAAAGGCTGAAGGCATAGAGATGTCTGATCCTATTCTAAAGCAGGATTTGTCTGCCTCCCCGCAATTGCAAGCACTTTAAAGAATATCCTGTTTGTAAAATATTTAGATTTTTATTACGTGTTTCATTCAGAAAACCATGTGCTTGTTAAGTTAACGTCACAGAGCCACCCCACTGCTTCTCTTCTCTTTAGCCTTCAGGCAGTCTATAATACAGTATGCCTGAATTCATTCTGAATCTGTTTGTGCAGCTGATTGTACAACTCCTTTTTTTCACCATTTTGTTGTAGTCTTTCAGATGTTGTTGTTGTTTTCCATGTGAATGCACGAAAGCAAACGCTGACTGTGTTCAGAGCAGAATGACAGTGGTTCCCATACACACTATGTATACTATATTTGTGTATTTGGTTGGTTGGTAAATTACTATAAAACAGGGTGAAAAGCAGAAAAAATATAATGAAAAAAGTACATCACTAGGGGTGGAAGTCACTAGGCACCCCACAATGCAGTTAAGATTCAGAGGGCTACTGTGTGATTACAAAATTATTATCTATTCATCTTGATGCATTTGAAAACGTTTCATTGTGATACATTATTTATTTTTTCTCAGCATGTTACTGCTTGCTGCTATTAAAAGATAGCATATCTGTAAAGATCAATAATTAAAGTTAAACTTGCATTAGGAGTGTAAGTGCAGAAAAAAAGTTTTTCATTTAATTTGAAAAATAATATCAACACCTTACTGTGAGGGTTAACGCATTTATAAACTGGCATATTGTGGATAATTTAAAAAAAAACAAACTCATTAATGCTCCATCATAAGACTATGACCTGTCAATAATTCCAAATTTGCAGCTTGGGCCTGTTTAAACAGAGCAGGCACAACAGACTGAACAACATCATGTCTAACTGAGGGTGACTCTATAGTTGGCTCAGGGGGTTAAATTTCTGATGACTGAGTTTTCTGCATCAAGATACAATCTTTTGAAGAGGGATTCCCATTTAAGGTTATGTTTCCCCCCCACACCTGAACAACAGCGGTATCATCCTTGTGAGCGTGCTGCTTACCTCTGTGAGGTGAGGGTTGGGGTTGAAGCCACACTGGGTGCACACCATGGAGCGGCACTGCGTGCAGGTGTTTGAGTTCGGCTTGTCGTCCCCAGTGCCCATCAGGTCGGTGGTTTTGCAGACGGGGCACAGTTTGCTGCTGGGCATGGGTGCAATTTGTGGCACAGAGTAAGGGGAGGTGGGGACACTGCCTCGGTCAGGGGACACGGAGGGGGACCGGCCAGTCCTGCTGCTACCCACATCCACATGCAGACTCTTCCTGGCCACATGACCCTGGCCCTGCTCGCCTTGATGCCCGGCATGCTGAGGGGTGTCGTGGGAGGCCAACCGGTCCCCTGTCCCGTGACCACTCTGGACTCCCGCTTTAGGTCCCGGGTCTGACGGAGGCGGTCTGGCAAAGATGATAAAGAGAACACAAAAGTGGGTTAAATTGGTGACACATATTTTTCTATACTGAGTTTACTTTTTCAAAACTCTTCAGACAGAAAAGACAAAACTTGATACACTAAACACTGACTAAACATTTGTTTCCTAAATAAAAACCCACAATATCACTTACAAAGTTTTTATAGCAGTGATTTCTATTTAATTTCATGAAGGGGCAGTACTTCTTCTTGGGTTGCATATTTTAGAAGCCTTCAGCTGTGAGATGCACAAGGTCCACATGCCATTAAAAGATTTTATTGTTGTTCATAGTGTGATATCAGACTACTCAAAACCTTGGCCAACAGAGAGGCATATGTTGAATATTTTATATTGCCTCTATCAGTTTCTGTGAAGTGCTCCTTGTGGCTTGTTTTCACTCTTTGAAGCTGTTCTGTTCTGGCCTCAGCAACGACGTGTTTAGGGCGGAACAAATGTAGTGTATCAGACAACAGCATTGTAAACTTTTGGTTTTCTTGCTCATTCCGACCCCCAGGCATTAGTGCCAATAGTTAAAGAGGAATGGAGGATTTCCACTGTCATAACAACTTAGACCTTGTTTTGTCATGCCCGTCATCTTCAAAGACAGTCTCAACAGCAGTTCTGTGTCCACAGTGAGAGAATCGTGAAAATAAAGGAATTAAAATAGAGCAAGTTAACAATTATGAGTCACAGCTGATGTATTGAACCGCTGCACGACTCTAACCTTGTTCCACTCTCCACAGGAGTCCTGTGTTCACCGTGGAGAGCCCATCAGGAAGAAACTGCACTTTTCAAAGCATCGCTGGACTGCTACATTTCAAATTCAACACAGTCCTGACCGTATGCTGACCACTGCTCTCACTCTGTTTGAGGCTAAACTGGACTTTTGAGAATACTGTTAAAGCTTCTGACCACTCATACATGTGTGGACAGCTGAAGTCTAAATCTACCCGGCGTTCTCACAAGATAGAAGGTACTTTCACATAATAATCATCACTTGAATGGAGAAGACACCAAGTGGAGTCTCTTGTGATTTATGCAAAGCCTCAGGCATGGCTTAATGAGACTCGAAAAAAAGGGTTTAAACTGGAAGACACCTTTTCAAAAGATTTCATCCATCAGCAAACGGGAGTCCGCTGAGAACAACTTGTGGCTTGTGTCTAAAGCACTACAAATTGCTTGCTTTATCACAAAGTGGATAGTGAAGGGTTTGTAAGCTGCCATTTTTTTGTAATGGGAGTTCCCTGAGAAACAACATTCAATTGTCACTTAAGGAAATAGTTCCACATTTTGGTAAATACGGTTATTATCTGTCTTGCAGCCAGTAAGATGAAGCGACTAAAACCACTGTGATACTAAAGCCAGCAGCTGCTTAGCCTAGCTTAGCACAAACAATAGAAATGGGGGAAAACAGCTAGCCTAGCTGGCCCAGTCCGAAGCCAGCAAAATCCATCTACCAGCACCTCCAAATATGTACCAACATCTAAGTCTTTAGTAACTATCAACCACTAATGACAAGACTGAAAAAAGTCTCCTCAGAGGCCACAAAATAGTCAGCACATGACGTACAATAACTAGTTTTTTTACTGTTCAGCTTTTCTATGGTTAAACAAACAAGATATAATGTGTGTTAGTGAGATTTAGAGGTGCTGGTCGGAGAATTGTGCTACTTTTTGACAGCTAGCTGTTTTCCCTGTTCCTAGTCTTTAAGCTAAGCTAAGCTAACTGCTAGCTGATGAGAGTGGTATCAATCTTAAAGTGTGTGTTAAACTACTCATTTAAAGGGATAGTGTGTATATTCTAGTTGGACATAATTTTCTCTAACCAGTGTAGCATTAAAGCATGGTGGAATTAGCAAGCTATCTAGCTAACTAGCTGACAGCTGGCCAGTTAGCTAGCTAGCTTGCTAATTTCACCATGCTTTAATGCTACACTGGTTACAGAAAGAATAGATCTGTTCTTAAGTGGCGTGTATTATTGACTAAGCAGAACTGGCTGCATTCAACAGTTTTCTCATATTTTAAATTTTCTCTAAGCCACAAACACAGCCACAAACACAAACAGGTCCAGGTCTGTTCTGGGACTCGTGCAGTTTTTCAGAAATTGATTTTATATTTCATTACTTAAAAGTCATTTTGAGTTTGAAAGTAAGAGAAGTAGTAAGTAAAAAAAAAAAAAATACAAAAATGTTATCGCATGAGGCCCTCCCCATTGATGTTTGGTTGTTATTGTCGCAGTGAATCTGCAACTTGCCGCAAGTCAATTTATACAGAAGTTAGCCGGCTACAACAGATTGTTATGGCAACAGTACACAATAAAATGGCCACAGCTTTAAACATTCTGCTATGATAATTTGAATGTCAATGTCTATTGTAGCTTTATGCTATTTCTATAGGTGGGACCCAACAAGTCAGAACAAGCCAATCAAAACAAGGTCTAACCATCACACTAACAATTTAGTCATTTAAAATTATACATGAATACCAGCTTTAATAAATTATTTCCTCTTTTGCAAAATATCCTATGTATGTTTCACAACCTCTCTGGTTCAATAACAACAACTTGGGTCAAAATGTAATGTTCAAATCCAATTTAAATTTGTATACAGAATAAGGAAACATCTAATCAAAGGTAAGCTCAGTAACATCTCAGCAGCCAAGTGTTCATTCCTCTAGCACCCATACCACGTTGTAAGTTATGGTACCAATTTTCAGAGCATAAATCGAAGTATTGGCTGGTACAAATTGCCGACACATTACATTACTTTGAAAGGGTTTACTAAACAATTAACATCACTACGTCACTGTACAAATAAAATATGTACAAATCTTTTGTCCTCTCAGGAAAACATTGCTGACATCCAACTTGTCAAATATGTCCCTTGGAACAGGAGGAAATTCAAGGGGTACTTAATTTTAGCCTGACACACTATATCTGTATCACTATAGCATAACGGAGATTCTATATGTTTCTCATTGATTTATTCCTCCGTCCATTGGAAATGAAACTGGTTACCTCAAGCTTCTGAGTGAAACTTATCTCTTGCCGTCCATTTAGTAAAATAAAGGTCAAAGCAGAGAGGTAGTGGATGAATCAGACTCGAACATGTCTGACTGCATCGTTTGTTTGTGACGGACAAATGAGCGTTAAAGGCATCAAGTGGAGCATGAATCCACATGAATAGCTCACCGACAAAGGACCAGCACTGCTGTTCTCCCAAGGTTTCAGAAATGTTAGTGACTTTTTGCAAGTGAAATGAAAAAAAGGTAATGATTTTTTCCTCAGAGGGAAATACTTTCAACTTTATAATTATTCAGCGGGATAGATTAAATTCTGGCATGCTGTGGCTACTGGACACCTTACCTTTTTAGGGAAGAGGTTTAATGTGTTGAAGTGTTTTTATCAGCTCATATTACCAGATTTAAAGTGGGACAAAGAGGGCTTGACACACATTCAAGTGATTTATGTTAAAAATTATAAATCATAACTGCATCTTCTTTTAAGAGGAAGGTTTTGGTCTACTACCTTGTGCTGCATCTACACAAAATAAAAAGGAATCAGAAACTAAATTAATGTAATTGTTTATTTTCAAGAAGCCAAACATGTGACAGCAGCAGTGACAAATAGACCCGAGTCAAGGCTGTTACAATATTTACTAAACTAATTATTACAGTCTCTGACAGAGAGGAATAGCAGTGTTATAGGCCATGGCGCTTCTTATTTCAAATATTTGAAGCCGTTTCATCATTTAGTATAAGACAAGCTTGGCAAAGCCTCAAAAAATAATTGATGAGCAGCCGAGACATGGATGAGGGAGAGATTATTGTAGAGAAAATTTAGTCCCCGTCATGTTGTTGAAAAGCCAATGTAGGAGCTGTAGTGCTGAAACTTTAAATCTCCCACCTGCAGTGCATTACATAAGAAAAGGCTCGTCACACCAAGCAAGCTACATCAAAATCAAAACAAGTGGCCCTCAAACAATGATGCTGAAGATGGCACACAGGGTGTGTTACAGCTACCATTTGTTTTCTAGTGATTGTTTGAGTGGCGGGCTGCGTCATAAAGCCAGTTTGTGCCTCACATGTAATGAAGCCAAGTATTTGAATTTTTTTAAACATATAACTGGTGGTCTTTGAAGGTTGTTTAACAAACTTTGCTGTTGTCCTGATAGTACTGTGAGAAACTTTAAAGAGTCTTACAACCACTGAGATAAGATAATAATAAGATTTTTATCAGTTTTTCCAAGTTGCAAGTCTTACTCCTTATCAAAATAGAGACGGTTCACCCAGCTGACATATCACAGCTAATATACAGTTTAATCATTCATCACTGTTTGTATTATTTGTTTTTAGTGTCTATTTTTTGTGTGTTTTGTTTGCCTTTTTTTCTCTCCTCTCGTTTGGATACATGCTAAACATGTCTCGCCTAATTTAATCTATAATTTATATTACAGAAAAAGCAGCACTATTTGTCCTTATGCTTCTACCATGTAATATTTGTACAAATGTATAAAAAAACATTTATAAAATGTTTTTGGTAGCCAGACTACCATTATGTCCTTGCTCAGTTTGTACAACATGGACCAAAATTAATCACAATCTAAATTGCTATGAATTTTCTATTAAATATTTTTCATTTTCATATAAAAAAAATGAATAAGTATTTTGCTTGTGTTTTAAAAGAAGAGTAGCGACATGTCATTTTCCACTACGTGAATTAAAAAGTGGAGCTTCCACTTGAGAAACAGGTCAAAGAGCTTTTTTTTTAATCATGCAACAAACAACACATTTTTCTTCGTAACTGTTAAAAGCGTCTTCTTTCTGGAATACATTCAAAAGGGCAGTAGTAAGTGCTGAATAAATAAACGCAAACATCTGGGTATGCATATTATATATTTATCTCTGTGTTTCTAATGCAGTGAAAAGCATATACTGGGGCTATAGGTGCACCACTGTGTCTGTCTCCAACTACAACAACAACAACAACAATGTCCTTTCTGCCAAAATACACAGGGTGACACATTAAAGTTGAGTGAACCACCTACATATAATGTACACATATTCAACACAAGCATCTCTTCAATCATTTGAAGTCACTGTGACACAAAAATAGGCATTTGTGCCTTTTAAATTAAATGGTAATGTCAGTGTTAATGTTTGGACATCTGGACTTCAATGCTAATCTGCCTGTGACTCACAGGTAACCATTAATTTTCGAGATCCTACGGCTGTCATAATGTCATAAATAATAAGAAGAGCTCCTGCATTATTTGTTTGGCTGTGATAACCACTTGCTATGTGTAGGCAACATTGCTTTCATTTCTGAAGGTAAATTAATTATAAAGGGCACAATGTTTGCGCACTCATGACTGTATCCATCATGTTCATGTGTTTTATGAACTGCGGCTTTGTTCAGGTTTGTATTGCACTTTGGGTTCATATTGATTTATATTACTTAATGATTTGCATTGTTTAAAATGAATCCAGTAGCTTTCAGCACTTTAAAACATACATGATGGAGCTGGTCGCTGTCTTCACTAACTCGCTTGTGAGATGGAAAACAATGAGATGATAATCTGTCAGCAGCACATCGAGCACATTGTTGTAAACACAGGAAGTATCTGGAGATTGCGTTCAACACAAGGCAGTATTTCTTACTTAATGTTTGCCTGTAATGGTCATCAGGTCAGGATGACTGTGCACTTAGTCAAAGCTGTTATGATTAGAGAAGAAAACAACCACTGTGATGCTTTGTGGAGCAGAAGGGTAGGGTCACTCCCATAGCTTCATGGCTTCCTATAAGGGCTCACATTTAGCTCTCTGACTGCGATGAATAAAATATCATTCGGAGCAAAAAAAGCCTATATGGAAGCCACTTCTGAATATGGTTTTATATATAGCATATTATGTTCCCATTCATTATAAAAGGCAAATTCATAAAACGCTGCAACTCATTTTAATTAAGATGAAAGCCTCCTATCTACAGTCTCGACACGGCCACTGTCTCATTGTTTCTCACACTCTCACAAGTTCTTTGTGGAAGAGTCTTTAAAGGGAAGATTCAGACGTACAGACGAGCGTGGAGGCCCTGATCTTAAGAAAACCATTTTAATCAGCCATATGATATACTCTCACCAGCTCTGTGTCTCAGCACGCTCAGTCTCTCAGCACCCACCATCACCTTATGAGACACCTCAGGGTGGATACCAGAGAGGAATCAAGATATGAAAGAATCACTGGAGCTATACGAGCCTTTAAATCTGCCCCACAGTGAATATACACGCTCAATGAGTGTTTTTTTTTACACATAGTCAGGGCTAAACATCATTAAAGGTAAGATATTCTAGTTGCAGCGGCACATTGTGCCTTACAATCATGTTGCGTGATGACACAAACCAGGAAAAACAGATTTTTTTCAAAGAATTGGCTTAAATTTTAGCCTTGAGCACAGGTTTCTATCACAAATAACTACATCTTGTTGAATGGCAGGCTGAAATGGCAAGTACAGAGAGGCTGTAAGCAGGTGTGGCAAATCCAAGACGCAGCTGTGCCTCTGCGTGTGCGTATTCAGGTCTACAACTGTTGAACTGTGTAATTAAGGCAATATCAGATCTTGTTGGAAGGGTTATCCCTCCCACACACCCACCACACAGAAAATATAGACCTACAGGGTACTAGTGTGATTAAACGCTAATGATCGGGGCTGGATTTTGGCAAAAGGCTAATATTTTATCTGATCCTTATAAGACAACAAGGGACATGTAACTGTCAAAAAATAATAGAAATATAGTGTACCATAGCTGTTAATATGCCTGGGCTCAGTGTGCATGCAACACCACTCCTGTGGAAGAAATCACCCCGTTCTGTGGTTTACAGAGTGGTGGAAAAAAAAAACAATTTCCACTAGCTGCATATTGATTTGGTTTGAGATCAGATGAGTGAGGCAGCTATATGGCTTATACGTTACGGTGCTGTGCTCACAATGACGTTGTCTGATGGCAGCACTGTCACCCTACACAATGCTGTCATCAGGATACAGACGTCTCCTCACCATGTCTCACAATGACTTAGTATTTAATGTTTTTGGGGGTTTTTTTCCACGTCGAGGCATGTTCCGGGAATCAAACTGCAATGGAAGACATTGAACGTGAGATCCAATTTGCATCATTTACATCTCTAATTTATTTATCACCTGCAGCTATATAGGGGGTATTAATATTTGCGAGACCCCACTCCGAAGTATTCATATTTACTTGGCACTGCCTCACTATGAGGAGAAAAATGTCGCTCATTGATTCATGATACTTAGCTACTGATGCCTGAGGACAGACACCGTGAAAACGGGCGTAGAAATTCTCATTTAATCGTCTGAAAGCTATATTTACGTATTATTGATTCTGCATCGAAAGCGTTGCATATTAAATTTGACTTCGACCCAAATTGACGTTGAGTAATAGGGTGGTGCTGCCAAAAAGCAGAAATGGGTTTCAAAAGGGGTGGTGAATTGTGTTGACAAGGATATTGAAATAAATAATTAAGCACCCATTCAAGACTATCTCCACGCAGTCGGTTGATCCTATAGCCTATCTACGCTCCACATCGTACAGATGTACCGTACACGCCACGCCGCCGTGTCGTCTCCCTGATTTCTCTCCATAGTTTGACGGAGAAGCGTCCTAGCTATCACGGCTACCTGTTAATCCCCGGCCCGGGTCCAGCCCCACTTCCTCCGGCTGGCGCTCCATTGCTGGGCTTGATGAGCTGTCCAGAGTCCGGTGGTGCTGAAATGGAAGCCGGAGCCCCTGCTGCAGGGACGGCGGGGCCGGGCTGTCCCGCCTGTCCCTCCCCTTCCATACTGGCCTCGTTCCCCATCGCCTCGGGATAGGTCTCGACGGAGAGAAAAGATGTTGTAGATGGTTCTACAGCTGTGGTAAAAACTCAGATGAAACTCAGCGCTGCTCCCCTTCCGCCATCATCACCTACAATTCAGCATCCTGCACGGAGCACGCGCACTGGCGGAGAGGGTGAGGGAGCGCGCTGACGCAATGGGTGGGAACTCGAGAGGCTAATACGTGCGCGTTCACGACGCTCGGTTATCTCAAGTCACCACGCAAATACCTCTGAGCCCTTTGTGGCACATGACTGGAAACCACTGGGACCTCCCTGATTCAATTCACGACTCTGCCTCATTTGTTTCCTCAATGTAATGACCAGAAACATCACACGTAATTGGCTAAATGTTTGAGATGTGACTATCCCTTATGATGTGTGTCTATTTTTGTTCCTGTGAGCCTTTGAGAGTCCCACAGTACACATTATTTGGGCATACTCATAGTTTAGCCCAATTCCCAGAGTTGAAACTATTGTTTGATAAGTCAAATGACAGACAATCATTTTAGCAACTATTTTGATAATCATTAAAGTAATTTGGGCAAAAATGCCAGCTTGAAATGTAAATATTGCTGGTTTTCTTAGTCTTTTGTATGGATGCACTAGGGCTGTATTTTTATAAAAAAAAAAGTAAATTAAAAGTACCAAAAGTAATTTATTATATTATTCCAATAATGAAATTGTAGGCGTTAAATACAAAGCCAAATTGCTTTCATTGACTTTCTATTTCTTTATAAAGAGGAGCAGTAATACTAAGTAGCAAGTAAGCAGACATAGGCATTCAGTTCTATGAAAGCCTTTATTTATTCATATTTAATATACTGATATGCCTGATTTGACAGAATATTCAATGTCAAAGCATTTCATTTGATGAGTCAGAACTATTATATTTGTTGAGTCACAACAGTGATGTCACTTAGATTTGGTCAGAGCTATAGAATATCTTTGCTCGCTACATCTTAGTCATTCTTACCCTCAAGTGTGCATAAAATCCTTTTTTAGAATAGAAAAATGTGAAATCATTGGTGTTCTTATTGGCATCGGTTATGAGGGGCAGGCTATTGGTAATCTGTGTGGGCTGAAAAAGATCCATATCGTGCATCCCTAGTCTTTGTGTTATTAAACTAAATACTTCTGGGTTTTGGTCTCTTAATTAGGAGCTATACGTCTTTGGGAAATTTTGGAAATTGTGGCCAATATTTCCTGACAGAGTATAATCCTACTGAAAGTAAAATTCTGATTAATTTATAATGAAAATAACTGCAAGTTGCAGACCTGATATTCCTTAATCTACAGATCTCAGTCTGTGTTTCATTACAGGCAAAACAGTGGTGACATAACACCACAGCATGGTTTTATTTAACTCAAACATCTGAAGATGTTTGGCTGAAGGGCATTCTTTTGTTTTAGCTCCCACTCCCACATGGGCTACTGTGTGAACTTAAGCACTCTGCCAGAGAGCCAGTGTCATTATTACAACATGATACCAGCATACGAACATGTGGTAAAGACCGACAGTGGTGGAATGTAACCAAGTACATCAAATACAGGACTTCTGTACAATTTTGAGGCACTTGTACTTTACTCGAGTCATTCCATTTTATGCTACGTGTTACTTGTACTCAGCTTTGGGTTACTTTGAAGACTCGATGCATCTATAAACCAACTAATGATGATAGATTATTATAGAATAAGCTACCCAGCAGCAACTTGTATCATAAAATTAAGCTTTACCACCTGCAACATCAAACTAATATACACATTAATGCAGCAAGTCTTATAATCCAGATATTTAATATACATTATTCTGAAGTGGGCCAGTCTGTACAATGAGTACTTGTAAGAAAAAAGTTCACTTTATTTTGCAAGATTTATGAGTACCCCCTCTACCACTGCAGATGAATAATGAAAAATAAAATAAAAACTGGCCAAAATACCACACAAGATAGAATTTAAAAGTCATGTTAACATTGATGGTTTTACCCATCACAAGCTCAATTAATCTAAATGATACACCACAAAAGACTGTTCATTGTTTGGGGTAGTGTTAAAATATGTATCAAGGTAATGTGTCATTTCATTCAGAAAAAAATATAATCTGCAGCTCTACAGAATTGTACTACAAATGTAATTACAAAGATGGGAAACTGATATTGTTCTGGCAAATGCAAAAATTCAGTACAAAACACTAAGAATGTTACATATTCATCTAAAAACACATTTATATCACAGCTGTGGTGCCACAACACGATCCTGCAGAAAATCCAAAGTGCACTTTATTGTGAATGGCTTTACAGCTTAGTAAAGGAGATGATTCTGAGATGGTCCCACTCGTCCCTGAATGACTGCTCTCCCTAGTGTACACCAACTGTCACTACAATAAAACACTTACTCTGATCTAATAAACCTAATCTAGTGAACCTACCAAGATCCAATCAATCCATTCACTGCCATTAAAAAATACTGTAATCCTGCATCAACCACTGTAGTCACATCACTTAAAAAAAGAAAGAGATCTAAATTGTCGAAATTTTCAAAGCACATTTTCATTGATTTTATTATAGTATGAATTGGCAAGCACAAAGAACAACTGAACTCAGTGTGCAGGTGATTAACACATACATATGTACAAAAACACACAAGTGCGCACATCTGACGTAATATTCACTCACCTTGAGACCCACTTTAGGTACAAAAAAAATAACATAAGAGCTTGTTTTTTATTTGAGGGCCCTCAAGAGATATTCATACACAGCTAGAGAACAAGACATTCCAATGGGAAGAGAAAACCTCTATGCATCAGGATCTTTAGTTTAAAATTGTCCATGAAAAATGTGATTAAAAGATGCTTTTAATGGTATACAGAGAAAAGTGAAAGATTATAACTGAAATGCTATGGATGAATAAAAGACATGGCCTTTTTTGTCAAATATTCAATACTTCATTGGCACCATAAAAACATGAGTAAAGGGAACAATCAACCGATCGATACCAACTTGTATACTTAGCGACATACTAAACTGTACTGACCATAAGACTGTAAGAGGAGATCTTTGTATAAGAATGAATACTTATGGAAAGCACTGAGATGCACCATTGGCATGCCTTTTTTTCATATTTACAGACTGCCACCAGCAGTGGCACAAGAAAGAGGAAAATTTACATTGAGACTAAAATGGTAGTACATACAGTATTTACACAACTGTTAAAAGAACTGACCAAACACATGGTCGATTTCATGAAAGAGGCTCTGACTAAAATACAACACTTGACTGCCTTTATGAGAGAGTGCATACGTTTTATGTTCTCTGTGGTGGATGCTCACAGGAGTGAGCTACTTACAGACGTTTTGATTGTTTGAAATTACTGGCGCTTGGCCTTGTAAGGTCGGGACCGTTTCCTGCGATCAGGCTTCCTCTGTTTGTGCAAACGACCGATACTCACTCCCTGCCTTCGACGCACAGAAATGTTTTGCTCCACGAGGCTGGCCAACATGCCTGAGGAAGACACAAGAATGAATAAAAAAGGCACAGAAACAGCAGAATTTTTAGCATGAAACCAAGTTTTTGCATATGACTGGCGGTTAAAATGTAAAAAAATGTAAAAAAAAAAAATGTTTTAAATGTTTTCGTTCAACTTTTTCGTGTATGTACTTTAATTGATGTTGAATGTGGTGTATGAGAATTGTGGTTGATTGTTCTTATTTTATCATGGTGCTGCCTTCTTGGCCAGGTCATTCTTGAAAAAGAGATTTTAATCTCAATGAATTTTAACTGGTTAAATAAAGGACATTGATTGATTGATTGATTGATTTTAGATGGGATGACATGTGTGTAGGAATATTACACCTGTTGTATTTGTTTGTTAAGAGGAAAATGTGGCCCTGTATGTATTTTTACATTGAACTGATGCATTTTAACTGTAACATTAAGAACCATAAACTGTATAAAAGTAGATGTAGCCACTGTGGCTGTAATTGGTCTGCTATATATCTTGACATGTAAATAATAATGACCAAACTGTGTGTGACTTTGTTCCACAGGGACAAGTAAGACTTTTGAAGTTTTGAGGATGCACAGAACTGTTTACATGTATATTATATTATTCGCTCATTGCCAGGACTCTTAAATGACTCCGGTGCTTAGCTGTGGCATTTAATACAACAATATCCATAACTATGGGGCGAAGTGAGTGTAGGGGAGTGAAACAATTGGACACTAATGATCCACCACAGAGAGAATTTAAGCGGAACTTCAAAAGCAGGTTTAAATGTG
Source organism: Centropristis striata (assembly GCF_030273125.1). Lineage (NCBI taxonomy): Eukaryota > Metazoa > Chordata > Actinopteri > Perciformes > Serranidae > Centropristis > Centropristis striata. The sequence continues at coordinate 6,629,504 of NC_081519.1, read as the reverse complement.
GTTTTGATGAGAGGGTAAAGGGGGCAAAAAAACAGTAAACACAAAAAAAGAGAAATCCTCAAGACGATGTGATTTACCTTCCTGGGCCAGCATCGAGATGAAGGTGCAGATGAACTCGTCATAATTGTGGGTCCTCCTCTGATCATCAATCTGTACAAATTAAATCAAAAGATTTTGATGACAAGCCAATCAAAACACCATCTCGCCAAATGTATTGGATTGGTTCCAGGGAGACCAAACCTACTTTGTATTTCTTTCTCTTTTCGACTTCCTCCTTCAGATACACCTCATAATTGGCGATGTCCGCCTCTACACACTTGAGCAGCGCGAGCAGCTCCTGCAGAAGACAGAATACGATTAACCGCTCTGTGTTTGTTTATTATATATTTCCTGCATACAGCTTTAGAAACAGCTCCCTAATTGGCAGCACAAGCAAAAATAGTAGAGAGTAATGTGAAATAAAAAAAACATCTTGGCAGGCTGATAAGAATAGCAAAGGTATAAACTACAGTGTATTACAACACGGGGAAATGCTTGGACTTACTTTGGGAGAGTACTTATCCCCAGGGGGCTTGTTGTCTGCAGCGGTTTCCACGGCGTTGGTCTTTTGCTTGCCAGGTTTCACCTCCGCTCCATCTTTGCTCTCCTCCTCTTTCACCGCCACAGACGGTCCCTCCTCTCCCTTGTTCGCTCCTTCCTTCTGTCCCGCCGAGAGGTCTGCTTTCTCTTTGTCTTTCATCTTCTCAGGAGTGCAAGGTCGCTTTGTGCCATCAGCAGCCAAATCTACCGTACAATATTACAGACAATCCATTAATAAAAGTAGTGTATGTTATTCTCATTAAGGTCACCCCAAACTGTTTACTTCTGTCGTCAGAAATGATTAATATGCTCACACTGTACTGTGAATGAGAGCCCAACAGATACAGTACAGGCCAAAAGTTTGGACACACCTTCTCATTCAATGCGTTTCCTTTATTTTCATGACTATTTACATTGTAGATTCATCAAAACTATTAATGAACACATGTGGGATTATGTACTTAACAAAAAAATGTGAAATAACTGAAAACATGTCTTATATTCTAGTAAGCAAAGGGTGGTTACTTTGAGGAATCTAAAATAAAAGACATGTTTTCAGTTATTTCACACTTTTTTGTTAAGTACATAATTCCATATGTGTTCATTCATAGTTTTGATGAATCTACAATGTAAATAGTCATAAAAATAAAGAAAACGCATTGAATGAGAAGGTGTGTGTCCAAACTTTTGGCCTGTACTGTATATCGGTTGACAACTGACCACTATTGGCCTATGGAATCGGTGTATATGCTGTCCGATATGTGTCATTATGAAAACTTTTTTACACAACATATAATGCAGTGAAACTTTGCTTAACCCTCCCATTATGTTCATTTTTTCAGGGACATAACCCGGGGCATGTTTAATTATCCAAAAGTGTCAGAAACTAAAAAAAGACAATAAAATTTGTTTATATTTCATTAATAACTCCATTACCGGCCATTTCTATCAATATTTAGTGCAATGGTGTTCTTTACCTCTCACAGATCATGGTTCAATGAGGATAATTCACTCTTTTTTCAAAAAACATTTTTTATGTACATACAAGACCTACATGTAAAAAAGGGGTTTTACATGACATTGATTTTTAATTTTTTTTATTTTACATTTTAATTTTTTTCTTTTTAAGAAAAAAAACTTTTCATACTTTTTTTTTTAGATTTTTAAACTTTGAATTGGGCCAATTTGACCCGCAACATAAGGAGTGTTACATAATTTTGTTGTTTAAATAATCAGCAACTGACTGGCACTGAACAGTAACAATGTTTATTGAGCCATTTATTTTATTTCTATTTATTGTTTACTCAGTTATCATTTATAGAATTGGCTGACAATGTAATACACTGTTTGTATAATATATAATAATGTATAACAATGTTAGATCTAATTCAATTGAGTTTTACATTTGAGAATGTAGCTTTTGAGAATGCTACTTTGCAGAGTGGTGAAAATTCTGTGCATAATACACATAAAACGCTTTTTTTCTCCCTCTGAAATCTGTTTCGGCATGTGTCTCGAAAATCCCATATCAGTCGGGCTCTACTGTAAATATGAAGTAATAGACTCAAATGCATCAACAATAAGGATTGCCAGATTACCCGGGGCAAGATAAAAATGCAGTCAGGTTAGTAAATCTAGCAATTCACTTGTCCATTAAAGGCAGTGAAATTTAGACTTGACATCAAAATTCTACTTTTTGTTTTTAAAGCTTTGAATGGTCTAGCTCCAGCACAGGTCAGCGATCTCTTACAACCCCTGATGTCATCAACATCATCAATCAACTTTCATCTCTGTTATATTACCACTATATTTACCACTTCTAATAAATAAAATTATTGGTTAACCCATTGAAGCCTGAAAAGCGGATATGTCATTTTGTAGTATTTGTATAAGCTCTCAAACACTTTTTGAATTTCATTTCTATCTGCTACAGTGGCTGAAAAATTGATTATTTAGGAGGAAGAGTTGACACTTCTATTGAATTTCCAGAAAAACTTCAGGTTTTAGGGGCTGATTTTAAAATCGCCTAGAGGTTTTACAGGCGTTTCAGGTCTCAATGGGTTAAGCGGTAAAAATAGATTTTGGCCAAGTAGATTTCTGACTGATTAAACCACATTTGTAAATAACACTGACAACAGTTAGCATCTCTTGTACTGACCAGATGGAGGTAAGGCAAAGATGACTCCATCCTCCTGCAGGTGCAACAAGGCCGCGCTGACAGAGGGACCCAGTTCTCTTACAGCACGGTTATGTCTGGAGTCTAGCCTCAGCATCTCGTCTTCTCCGAACAGCACGCGAGACAGATGGGAAGCAACTGGACTGGATGGGCGCGTGGCAGCCTGGGAGCGTGCTGGTGAGCGCAGCGGGGAGTTGAAGGCGCTGCCAATCTCAGAGGCTGTGTCAGTGCTTTCGTTGCTGGGTGTCGGGGAAGGCTGTGAAGCAGATGTGATGCAAATGCCTCCTGTGCGCCCTTCTGTGCGTACAGAAAGAGGTGTATTTAGGGCATCTTTCCTTTGGGCTTCCTTCTTCAGTTTCTCGGCCAGTACAGTGAGGGCAATCTGGCTCTCCATTCCAGTCGCTACCCGCGCCGGTCGAGATCGCAGACTTGCCTTCCGTCTAAACCTAAAAGAAAGAAAACAAGCAGTATGAGATAAACATTGTTTTTGTTTTTTTTTCTCAATATTTTTATTGGGAGGTAAGGCACATTACAACAGGAACCAATGTTATAATTACATGGAGTATCACAACACATCCGCATCACAATTGAAAATATAAACATATAGATACAATAGAAATACTGTGCATCATGAAGAATGAAGAGCAAGACATACAGTCTGCCTCCTAGGATGTTTTCTTATTTTATATTTATGGCCCAATAGGAACATGATTGGGTGACTAACAAACAATGTATAAATCAAAAAATAACAATACAAAAAAATAAAAAAGTAAAAAAATAAGGTGAAAATAAATAAGTAATAATAAATAAATAAATAAATAAATAAATAAATAAGTAACTGAGGATTCTTGTATGTAATAATTGTTAAAAAAAAAAAAATTGTAAAAAAGTGTTTTAGCTACAGGGTGTAGACAAAATACAAGGGAAGCCAAAAGACAGGAGAAAAGAGAAAATAAACAAATAAATACATAATAATAATATAAACATTGTTTTGAAGAGATTCAGCTTCCTCCAGTCAGGTCATGACCACAGAAACAGAAAAAAATAAATTATACCTATATAGCCATTACAATCCTAACCTGTTGGGTGTGCCTGTAGAACCAGTTACTTCCTCTTCTTCATCCTCATAGTCGTCTTCATCGTCAGAGTACGGGGCTTGAGGAGGCCCTGCCACGCGAGAGCGACCAACTCCAGCAGCAAGATCCTCTTCCTCCTGTTAATCAGAGTATTATTAGTAAACCTTCACATAATCTCTTTTTCTGCAACCAAAATTATTTCAATTTGGGCTGCCTTAACCCATTGACGCCTAAAACTTCCTGTAAAACCTCTGGGCGATTTTAAAATAAGCCCCTAAAACCTGAAGTTTTCTGGAAATTCAACAGAAGTGTCAACGCTTCTACCAAATAATAGATTTTTCAGCCTCTGTAGCAGATAGAAATGAAATTCAAAAAGTATTTGAGAGCTTATACAAATACTACAAAACGACGTATCCGCTTTCCAGGCTTCAATAGGTTAAAGGAAAAGTATGTTGGATTAAGTGGCAACTATCAGTGTGTGTGACAACCTAGGGTAAACCTTCAGTAAAAATGTGAAAGGCACTCTCTAGAGTCAGTGTTGATCCCCCTAAATCCTATACGCAGGTCCTTTCACAACATGAACAGAGAAAAAAAATTGAACCATCTTAACTATTAGCAAATGATTAACTGAGGTAATAATTGTCAGAATAAATTGTCAAATTCAAGCACTTTTCAAGCTTTTCCGGGACCTTACTGATGTAGAAAGTTATTTATAAACAATACATACATCATATACAGTATACTGATTATTTAATTTCTTCACATTGAAATTAAATGTTACTGCAGATTAAATAAACTAAATTATGTTTGGTGACAGCATTTGACAGACGACTGACAAATTAAAGGAAAACACACAAAGTTTCCTTTTTCCAAATCTGTACCTGTTTGTAAGTAAGAATGCTATATAAATCCTATTCAAACCTTGAAAACCAAGCAATAAATTGCAGAACACACACTGGATGAAACCAAAACACATTTCTGAACCAGGACCTGTACACTTTATTTCTGCTCTGACCTGCATTGGAGACTTGGCATAGTTGTGATTGTCCAGGAAGGCAGGCAGCCGTTGAACGATGGGGTTGGGACTGGAGACTTGCTGAGGACCTCCTCCTGTGGGGACTGGTGGTTTGCCCATCACCTTGGTGTTTCCGGAGGGGCTAGGTGCATCCTTAGACTGAACTCCTGACTCGTCCACTGAATCTGAATCAGTTAAATGTTTAGGATTAGTCCCTGCACAATTCACAAGACGTACAGTACAGGCCAAAAGTTTGGACACACCTTCTTATTCAATGCGTTTCCTTTATTTTCATGACTATTTACATTGTAGATTCATCAAAACTATTAATGAACACATGTGGAATTATGTACTTAACAAAAAAGTGTGAAATAACTGAAAACATGTCTTATATTCTAGTAAGCAAAGGGTGGTTACTTTGAGGAATCTAAAATACAAGACATGTTTTCAGTTATTTCACACTTTTTTGTTAAGTACATAATTCCATATGTGTTCATTCATAGTTTTGATGCCTTCAGTGAGAATCTACAATGTAAATAGTCATGAAAATAAAGAAAACGCATTGAATGAGAAGGTGTGTGTCCAAACTTTTGGCCTGTACTGTATTTGATACAATAACTGGGTAAATAAAGTCAGCTGAAGTACCTGGATCAGCACCCTGCAATGTAACCGGCTCCACATCTGCCTCTTTCTTAATGGCAGTGGTGCCGTCATCAGGAGAGGAAGACTCCTGCTTCTTGTCGTGGACAAGCTCAGGCTGAGTGAGTCGGATCATCTGAACACATGGCAACACACAAAACATATTCTCCAATGTCAGTTTTTCGATTGCATCATATTTCCTTTACAAATTACAACTGTAAGTTCTGACATGCTGCAGCAGAGGTTATAACAATTAATCTATTTTCATTCCATTTCGGCCTGTGATGAAACTTCAAGCAGTCCCTGACCTTCTGCAGACCCTCCAGCACCGTCTGACGATTTCTCTTTAGAATTTCCAGTTTGGACTCGTACTTCATCCTGCGGTCAGGCACCACTGCCATCAGGTTGAAACGAATGTCATGGTACGGCTCACTGAGAAAGAGCAGAGCAGCAGCATGAGAATGAGGCCTTGAGGGTTTGTGTGGAAGGTGAACCACCACTAACTGGCTCAGGACTCACCCAGCAGTGGCCAGTCCAATCCTCTCCATGATAACTCGCCGAGCTTTATCGGTCCATTCCTCCTCCTCTCCCCAGGGCCCTGAAATAGAGTGAAATATTATAATTCATTTAAAAAGGGATAGATCAGACTTTTTGGGGGGTTGAATGAGGTTCCTTTCCATAGTCAGTGTATTACGTACAGTAGAGGGGGGTTTGCACACAGGAGAAGCAGGCAGACAGTCACAGAAGCTAAACAATGTACTGCTTTGGATGATGGCCAAAACAAAGCTTAATAACCCAATAAAAAGGGGCCCCTAAAATAAAATCTTAATCATTTTAAGTACAGGTGCATCTCAATATACTAGAATATCATAGGAAAGTGTATTTATGCCAGTAATTAAATTCAAAAAGTGGAAATAACACATTATATAGATCCATTACACAGAGAATTAAACATTTCATGTCTTAATTTATTTAATTTCATCTCATTATGATTATGTCTTAGATTTAATGAAGACTTAAAATTCAGTGTCTCAAAACATTTTATTATAAAAGACCAATTTTAAAAAGTATGTTTAATATGGAAATGTTGGCCTCTGAAAAGTATGTCCATCTATTTGCTATTTGACTTGAACTACTGGAAATGGACTTTTCCATGATATTCTAATATATAGAGATGCACCTGTATATGCTATATGAAGAATATTTTCACTGCTTTACCTTGCCATTTAAGCCCTTTAAGTCTTTGCAGGGAAACTGAAGCTGTTGTATGCTCTTGTCAACACCGCCAGACTCCATTGGGAAAAACAGAAGTTTTGCCTCACAGAACACAGGAGTTGCTGGTCTACCTCTGTCTCAATCCGTTAGTTAGTTTTTGGTATTGCATGACTTTGATGTTTCAAAAGGTTAGTTCAGATCCACCAAAGTCACACAAAAACACAAACAAACTAACCGATCAAGGCAGCAGACAAAGACCTCCTGTGTTCCAAAATTTAAAATGACTGTTTTTTGCCAATGGAGTCTGGTCTTCAATTCACCTGCTTAAACAGGGCTCTCTGATGGCAAGGTAAAGCTGTTAAAATATTCTAAATATATTGTATACTTGAACTGATATTGATCTTTTTTTAGGTGTCTAAAATAAATGTTGCTGCTGTGCCCATTCACAGGGGAACTGTACATAACTTCTGTGCTTGTCCTCCTGCCGGCTTCTCTAAACTGAAGGTGAGCCAATTACCTCATACAACCCCACTTCAATAATTCTGAACTCTCATTTTAAGCACAATTTCAGAAATATGCATGTAACAAAACACCAAATGCATGAATGCAGTTCACTGCAAAATCGTAATAACAAGGTTAAACAAGGAGGTATGAGGCCTGATTTCAGGCTTCACACTGGGTTGAAAGTGGCTCTAAATAATGATAAACATAACAAATATAAATAAGTAAACCCTTGAACTCAGAATAATGATTCAAGAAAATCCAGTCAGTGTGTCTGATGCAGAAAAACTTATTTTAAACACATGCAAACCCTTTAAGAGAACCTTCAGTGGTTCCATGGCAGCAAAAAGCTACAAATCAGTGTGAAAAGAACAGGACTCTGTACTTCTCTGTTAGTCTGTTCTCATACCATGGTCAATGGGGTAAGCCTTGAGTCCATCGAGCTCAAAGAGGCGGTCTTTGATGGGCACATAGCTCACAAAGTGGAAGGCCTCCATGGTCCGCACCGCGCTGATCCCGTTTTGTTTCTCCGGCAGGTGCCTGGGCTCCGGTCTCCATAGAAACACAGAAAGAGAGCTTAGGAAACTGATGAATGCACAAAGCCTGCCACAGCATGGTGGGCCAATCACAGAGGATTTTATTCTCACAGAATCAGAGACACCTGAACATTTAAAATAGGAACCACTGAGTGCAACCAACCTTGCATGGCTGTTGTGTGCTCTGGCAAGCTCCGGGGCATTTCCTATTGCGTAACCTTTACTCTGAAAAATACATTAATTCAAAAGTTAAACATGACAGTGGGAGAGGAAGTGAGCACTTGAGAGTTACAGTATATGGTGACTGTTGATACAAATTACATTAAAAAAAAATCCTGATTTGAAATTATGTTTGAGGGGGGAAAAAAATAGTTTAATGTCCTTGACGAGCTCTTGGGGCATTTATTATATTAATTGACCAGTGTCTGTTCTTATATATTTAATATGGTTGCAATGTATAGATTCGTATTACCTCCATCTATTTCCCCCCAGCACCTATATAGTTTTTGTCAACTTACTATTTCTGACTGTACTAGCCGAAAGGGAAAAAAAATGTTAGTTGATTTCCAAATAAAACCTGTCAATATAAAGATATTAATTTATATTAAATTATACTAAAATTCACAAAGATACACAATTGAGTATGAGAAACATCTTACCTCTGGACTAAAGCCTTTGGTGAAAGCCTTCATGCGACTGAGGGTGGTGCCGAGTTCAACGCCACTGCAGTTCAGCAGCACACTCAACAAAGCGTGGGTGGCACATGAATTTGGTATCAGCTGGATTTAAAATGACAGCATAAACACAAGTCAAAGGTAGAACATGCATTTCATTAACTATGTTCTTTGGGAGCTACAGCAAGATATAAATAGAGAGGTTAGGATTGTGAAGGGCTGGAAGCAGCAATATATCTTATGATGTCTGCTTTGGAGGACTGGATGTAACCTTGAAAGTTTCACATATGTTAGGATGACTATATGTCCTTTCATTAATAATAAGTATTTTTATCTATAGTTTCATGTTATATAATGTGGAAACACCATGAAGTGCTAGTTAGAGCTGCGCATTTTACTGTTTTTTCACATGGTCATACATTTTATAATAGTATTACTTGGGGCTAATAGTCAAAATAAGCTGGCCATTTTCACAAATGCAATGTCTTAAGAAACAACAAAAACTACTGTTATCTAATGTGTTGCTAAATGCTATTTGTAAATGTTACTTATAAATGCTATTTATGACCATGGTAGTTGATAAATCGACAAAAAGAAAATCACTACGAGAACTATCACTATTTTATAACTTCAAACACAGATCAGTTGTTAATGACAAAAGATTTAACATCACAACAATGACGACGATAACTGCCAAAATCTATGATCACACGAACACTTACCTGATGAGCAAAGAACATATCATTTACGATTTCCTCATCGATAACAGAGGTCTCATCCACCAAAGTGTTAACTTTCCTCCTGGATCTGCGTTCCTCAATCCATTTGAACAGGAAGATGAAGCCATAGACAGGACTAAAAAAAAGAAAATGATGACAAACACTTTTTATATGTTGTTTCTAAAGTCTAACAATATATAAAACTATTCATATTTCAGACAAGAAGTGTTTCTATCACAATGTTGAAAACCAGTGGCTGAACTGCATTATGGCAATGTTTATATCATTTGGACAATGCTTCACACTCTGATCTCAGCACATAGGACTGAAGCTTGAGCGAATCCTAGAGGCACTGTTTAGCTAACATAGAGTATAGAGTGTGAATATATCATGATAAAGATTTGTTTTCGTACATATACACTCTGGATTTAGAATATATAATGCATCAAAAACAATTTAGATTTTTGTTTTACACAGCATCCCACCTTTTTTGGAAGTGGGGTTGAAGTTTCATTCTTGATTTACTTACAGTTGTTGCTCACCAAGCAGCCTTGCACAGAGCTGATTTACAAATAAGCTGGTTACAAGTTGCATACCTTTGACACTTGCTTTGAAGATCATAGATTTCTTCTACTTGGACGCCTTTAACGCCTACAGAAAACACACGCACAGGCATTTTATTTTTACTTTAATAGCTCCAGGAGTCCTTGGACATGCTATTCACGTAAGCTACTGCATATGAGGCACTTACCAAAATCTTCGACCAGCAAAGTGAAGAGTCCTGAAATGATTACATATGTAATTCAGGGTTCAGTAACATAAAACACACCAGAAACAAATAAAAGACCAGGGTATCATTCCTCCTTATAACGCTACTCCTCCTCATATCCCGCTATTTGCTCAATCAACTTACACGACGTGATACACAAACATATTCTATTCAACCGTGTTTTAATCTTGTATGGCATTTCAGTTGCTTTCTAAGCTTAATAACTCAATCTGCTCAGGAAGCTGAAGTGTCCATCTGGCTGCACTGGATGCTAACGTTGGTTAGCTGTGTTGTCTGTCGATATTTCTCACCTGGATCACTCTCGAGCTCCAGCCACCCTTTGTTCATCTTCGCATCTGTGCACAGCTGACTGATATTTAAGAGGTTTTCCAGTCCATGTCCGAAAGAAGGGTAATAATCTCAAACGGTGAAGCTGCATCCATTCACGAAACAACTGTGGAGAGCTCAAGATAAACACAATAGACAGAGTTGGCCGCCTACAAACAACGTCATCAAGAAACGACGGGAGGTCGCAAAAACAACAGTCCTCCTGCAACTTCCTGTTGTCAGAACTAAGACAAATCAATCAGTCAGCCAATCAATCAATTAATCAGTTGTATCAGTTCGTTTATTAGGTGTACTTTTTTTATTAGATAATAAACATTCATGTTCAGCAATACCCCAAAAATATTGTTATTTGTTGTTGTTGCTACTAATTCTACTACTACTACTACTATTACTACTACTACTACTACTAATAATAATAATAATAATAAATATAAATATAATAATCATCATCATCATCATAATAATACAATATGAATATTAAAGGTATTTATAATATTAGGTTAATATATTATTATACTCATGGCCAAAAAAAAAGAAAAAGAAAAAAAAACTTTTCACCAAAACAGCTCCACAGTACTTTCTGAACATGCAATATATTCACTGCGAAAAAAAGATAAACTCGGAGCACATTTAACAAAATAAAGCCAGACAAACACGGTTAAAGTTATGGAAATGTTAATAAGTGTAAGCCATACTAGACATGATGTTATCATATTTAAAATAATCTAATAATAATATATAATATAATAATACATATAATACCTTTTGAATAATAATAACAATAATACTACTACTAATGTTATTATTATTATTATTATTATTAACAATAATAATAATCATCATCATAATCATTATTAATAATAATAATAACAATAATAATAATAATAATAATGATAATTATTATTATTATTATTTAAAAAATAAAGGGGAAATTGATTGGGAAGATGGCAATAGTAGTTTATTTTGTATTTTACAGCTGGTTTACTTAAAAAAATACACGTAATTATAATTCAAGTAACTTGTACTTTAATTAATAGTTAGTTAAATGCTTATTTACATTTTTCTCTTTTTTTTTTCTTCGGGTTTCTCACTCCCGGAACCTCAGTTGGAGCTGTCTTTACGGGGACAGTATTCAGGGTGACACTGGAAAAAATTTGGAAATTAGCAACGTTTATCAGTTAATTTACTCAGCTGCTGTGCGGATTAATTGGTCGGTGGTTGAATGCACAGCGAGGTTTGTTGAAGAGTGCAGCGAAGCCGCATACACGGTAAGATCCAACAACAATGTCTGAGGTCAGCCGAAGCGAACGGACAGCTTTAGCCTTGTTGTAATGCAGGCTAGCATTAGCTGTGTGAGCGTTACACCTACACAATATAAGATTGTTATCTTTCTGTGTCTCCACACCAGCCGTCGGTTCGGCCAGGAGAGCTGCTTTTCTTCCAGCCCAAGTTACAACCAGACACCTTGTTTTCCTGCCACTCGTGGACAATAGATAATTCAACATTTACGTGGTTTTAGCGTTTGAATTAGCGTTTATTGTTGTGTAATTAGCTAGCGTGTTTGGTGTGCTGCCTCAGCCTGAGCAACAATAGTATTTTTATGCATTCAGTTAGGCAGCCCATTTAGCCAACTGACGACAGGTGCTTTGAGTCAATGGTAATTAACACTAACAACAACATGATGCTTACAGATGTGCTGCAGCGGTAGCTTCATGCTACCTGCTAGCTGCCTCCGTCCTCGGCTCAAAGCTGCTCAGTGAAACACTCCCATGGATCACGGCACATGTAACTTAAACATTTAATTTTAAACGTTAAAGACCGCACTGACGATTCGCAATTATTTCTGTGCGATGGACACAAATGTCTGACGTTAAGTGGTTGATATATACTAATGTAAACATACTGTAAGCGGAGGATTGTAACTTAGGTACAATATGTACACGAAAGTTTTTTTTGGTGTCAGACATTAGGTGTGCAGCTGTAACCTCACCAAATCATTCAAACATAGCTGGATTTTTTTTTTTTACAAAGTTAGATATTTGCACTGCATTGCATTTTATTTGATTTCTGTACATTCTGGCCAAATTAACAAGCCATCAGAGGCAGCAGCTCCTATCATATTTGGACTCACAGTCCTTAAGCATCATGAGCAAGTTAAAAACGTCTAAAATTGTAATTGATGCTGAACTATATTTTTCTACACATATTACCAGCATCATAAAGATATTTTGAATGATTTAGTGTTTCCTCTCCTAGTCAGATTCTCAGACACTTCTCCATGCCTCATAGATAGGTAGATAGATAGATAGATAGATAGATATACTTTATTTATCCCAAGCTGGGAAATTACAGTGTAGCAGCAGCATTACACACAGAGACAATAACAACACAATTAAATAAGAACAACCTAGGCATACTTCAAGCAATAAAATATAAAAATACAATAAAAATAAAGTGTCTAAAGAAGGAGTATGTATTAAGGAGTAGAATTCCAGTGCAGAATAAATATGAATATACAGTATAAAAAATAAATGTTTGGTGCTGTGAAACAAATAAGGTGCAATGAACAGTGTGCATAAAAAACAAAGTGCATAGCGACAGTATGTAATGAACCAGACTATTATTTGTTATTGTTATTGTACAGTGTGATGGCATGTGGAAGGAAAGATTTTTTGTATCAGTAGACTAGATTCATGTTTTTGTTTTGAAGTGCAAGAATAGTGTTTCCCTCCCTGGTTAGGGTTATGGCTTGTTTTAGAATAAAAGTTATGGTTATGTTCCATGTGGGGTTAGGAACAAGATTAAGTTCACGCTAAGGTAAAGGAGAAACAAATTAATGGGGAAGCAGACTTAAGCACAACTGGAATGCCCCTTTAATTTAACATGTTCAAAGGTGGCTCAGTTCAAAAATGCAGTCCCTTACTTCAGTAAGGGCCAAATAATTCAGTCATATCAGATCCAGTTCTTGATGTAACAGAAAACATTCCAGAAATAACTTAGAGTTGTTGCCCTTGGTGTATGAATATCTCTGTGTTCTGGCCCAAGATTTTATTTCTGACATATTTAAGGTCTAACAATTCAAGAGGTCTCAGGTCACAGATCAGTCAAATTCTGTTTTGTAAACATTTTCTTGTTTTACTAAATCAAATATTGTAGGCTAGTGGCTAGCCTACTATTACTTATTATCAGTTAGTACATGGAAGGAAATGCTGTCATTGGCAGTTTCCATGATTAATTAACAGAGTGCAACTATTTCATCAAGTGTCAAAATTCCATTCTGAAACTAATGTGTAACTAGTGTGGTGTTGCAGTGATGTACCAGCTTACAGACAAAGGAAAAAATATTTTTTGGGTATAGATCCTCACAAAAAAATCACACCGTGATAATTTTCATATATTTTTCAAAATATATTTTTGAAAATTTGAATATTAACAAAAATGACCTTTCCTTCCAATATCGTGAATCATAATTCAACTGCAATGTCAGTCAAATAATAATCGCAATTAATTATTTTTTCCTTATTGCAATGTGTTGTCTCTTATTATTTTAGGGCTCCTGATGAAGCTGTGTAGGTAATACTTTGAGAGCCTTGTAAGACGCCATGTCTGAAGAGGCGATTTCAGAAAGTGACCTGGAGCCCAGCCTTAACAGTGAAGAGGAGTTTTTGGAAAATGAGGAAGAGGAGGACAATGAGGACACGGAGGAAGATGAGGATGAAAATGATGGTGACGATGAAGACGATAGTGTTGGTGAGTGACAAAATAAAGTTTCTTGGGCCTCTTATTACTGTAATGCATGGTATTGAAAGAAAATAAATTGTTGTTTATTCTCTCTGTCTCTGAAGAACGACCTGAAAGTGCCCAGAGCAGGACAGAAGCAGCTCAAGATGGCAGGGACTCCAGTTCAGCTACCTCCGGAGAGCCATCCTCAGAGCCTCCGTCTCAGCCTGCGTCCCGCCCCTCATCCAGGGATCCCTCCCGACCTGCCTCTCGCTCTCAGCCTCCGGCCAGCCCAGAAAACCCAAGCCGGAGTAAGCCACCTTCCAGCAAAACAAAGAAACATAAAGCCTCCAAATTAACCAAATCTTCTAAGTCTTCAAAAGGCTCCAAACCTTCCAAGCCATCGAAGCCTGCACACATGAGGAAGAATATCAGGTACATTTATCATTTTCACATTTTCCCTCATGTATATCACAAAGTATACTTTGATGTGCAATTGTAATTTTCTGACGCTCCAAATCCAAACAATTAAAAAAAACCGCAGGAACAGATTCTCAGCAGAGGTTTCCTTCACTCCAAAGCAAATGGAACCAATGTTCAACGTCCAAGCAGGACGTTTCATGTTAAAAATGTTTTTAACAGTGTTTTTTCTATGCTGTTCGGCACATCAGCAGAGGGGCTGATGAACGTTGCCGCAGCTTGTTTCTCTGATAACTTATGATCCAGACTTTCAGGAGGTTTTTTACTGTGAGCTGAATTATCCCCAGAGATGCCCTACTCTCCCAAACAAACTGAAAGTGATTGAGATTAAACTGATAAAAACACTGAAATAGTGTGTATGTTGTTCAGCATGTCAGCAGAAGGACTGGAACTGAGCTGCCGCCTGAGCAGCTTCTTTTAATGATGACTCAAGATCCAGACATCCAATGTAAATCCGCAATCCAGTGAAAAAACATGCACGTGCAACATAAAAACATGACTTAAAGCTGGATTTACAAAAAAGTTTATTTTTGACGACTTCCAGTAGAAAACCAAATTGCTGACTCATTCAATAAGGTGTTAAGATGCTATTGACAGGTGACGAACACAGATGTCTGTCATGCCCTTGAATAAAATTTGGAATTTCTCTGGATTTGAAAATTGTTGGAAACATTTAGGATTAGTACACAACTAAACAAACAAAAAAAAGGCCAAGTTTCTTTTTAATGCAGAGTTATTATACACTTTTGTTGTATGTAAACTGATATGTTTTTTCCTTATGCTAACAGGAAGCTGCTGAAAGAGGATCAGCTGGAGGCTGGGACCAAGGCTGCTCAACAGGAGGAGATGGACAGGCGGAAGCGTCTGGAGCAGCAGAGGAAGGATTTCCCCTTACCAGCCTCAACTCTCCCAGAACCTCAGCTAGGTGACTGCCACTCTATTAGTAAAGCTACACATATCAGTCATATTTAAGTTTGACATTTCTATTGTCTTCATTCCATCCTAAACTTCCCAAAACCTCTCTGTCTCTCCAATAGTCGACACTGCTGCAATTTTAGGAGAAGTGTCTCACCTGGTCCCCGCTCTCCTTAGCAAGCAGGATGTGATCTGTCTGGACAGCAGTGGTGATGAAGATGAAAAAGTGGCCCCCATGTTGCCTGCACTTGCCATCAGAGATGGTAAGATTTATGATACTTCTGTGCAACTACGCTGCTTTTTGTACCCTAGACAATGTGAGAATTGAACAGCATCTCCTTTTTTCTTTTTAATTCGCTTTTAAATGTCTTCTAATGTGTTTTATGTATTTTAATCTTGCCCCTGTAAAGCACTTTGAATGGCCCTGTGTCCGAATTGTGCTATAAAAATAAACTTGCCAAACTTGCCTTATTGTTCACTTCCCCTTTTGATGACGTAGATATAATTGAGCTTAGTTCTGGAGATGAGGACGCCTTGCAGATAAGCAGCGAGTCGGCCGACGAGGACGCCGATGGCACCGCCGCCTCAGAGGAGAGCAGCGGTGCACACATCAACGACGCTATGAATCTGCCAGATGCCCAGGGTCAAGTGCTGGTTAATATCAGCCACCCTGCAGAGGAGAAAGACATTTTCCTCGCTCCACAGCTGGCCAAGGCTGTCAAACCTCACCAGGTACGCTCCCCGTCTCGTTCTCTCTCGAACTCTCAAAACAGAAAACGCTCAGAAACCGAAACAGTCCAACTTGTTTTTCTCTTAAACATTTCTCTCCGCATTTCTAAGATCGGGGGAATCCGGTTTCTCTATGATAACCTCATCGAGTCTCTGGAGCGCTACAAGACCAGCAGCGGCTTTGGCTGCATCCTCGCTCACAGTATGGGGCTGGGAAAGACGCTGCAGGTCATTTCCTTCACTGACATCCTTCTGCAGAATACTGAGGCTCACACTGTGCTGGCCATTGTTCCTGTGAGTAATAGAACTGTGTACTGTGTATGATGAAACAATGCAGAGTCAGGGTTCGTACAAAGTCGATGATTCAATGATGAGTCAATGATTTTGATTTATTTGACATACGTTAAAGAACTGAATATGAACCCAATTAGGTGAAGGCTTATTTCTGTTGTGGTCCTCTGGTATAACACTTAAAACACTACAACAACAACAACAACAACAACAGCAAACAATACCATCATCACATAATTATTAAAGGACAGGGGGTAGCTATGTCACATGCTCTCTTTTTCTAGGATAAAAAGTTTAAGGCATTAAACACTGTTTTTAGATTTGTGGGCAGATATCACCACAGCACTGCTGCATGTAGAGAAATGTGTTTTTGCTCATTGAACTATTAAATTGAAAGCCTTGTTTAGAAAATGCTTAATTTTAACTGTTGTGTTTTCAAGGTGAGGAATATGCTTGATTTTTAATCATTTTAATTTCCTCTGCTACAGGTGAACACACTTCAGAACTGGCTGACAGAGTTTAACCTCTGGCTCCCGCCACAAGAAGCCCTTCCCCCAGACGCTGACCCTGAACTCATCAGAGGCCGCGCATTCAAAGTTCACGTTCTCAACGACGAGCACAAGTATGTACCGTGCCATTTTGTGTGCAAGGTTCAGCATTCGTTTTCACACATTTGAGCCGTTAATGACGCTGACTGTGTGACCCGCAGAACGACACTGGCCAGGGCCAAAGTTGTGGAGGACTGGTCCAGAGATGGAGGCGTGTTGCTGATGGGCTATGAGATGTACCGCCTGCTGTCCATGAAGAAGAGCTTTGTGATGGGTAAGAAGAGGAAATCAAAGAAGCCTGCAGGACCAATAATCATTGACCTTGATGAAGAAGACAGACAGCAGGAACTCATGAAAGGTCAGTAAAATGTGTTTGTTAAAGGGAACCAATGGCCCATTGTAAACCAAGTTTTTGTATGTTATTAAACACTCAAATGAGAATAAGAAATACAAATGCAACCAGATTAGATTAGATTAGATTAGATTTTATTTGTCATTGCACAGAAATACAACGAAATTCAATGCACTCAGGTACTGGACTCATAAAAAAAGCATAATAAATAGTAAATAACAAGATACATCTCATCTCAATAAATAGTAAATAGAAAAGATACATTCTCATTCTCTCAGCACTTAGTATATTCATGTCCAGAATTTACAGTGTCATTTTCCTCCACTATTTTTGTTTGTTCAGGTATTGAAAGGGCCATAGCGCGGCCTGGCCCAGACGTGGTGATTTGTGACGAGGGTCATCGCATTAAAAACTATCATGCCAGCACATCACAGGCCCTGAAGAACATTCGCTCCCGGCGCAGAGTCGTCCTGACCGGTTACCCTTTACAGAACAACCTCATTGAATACTGGTGCATGGTGGACTTTGTAAGGCCCGACTTTCTGGGCACGCGTCAGGAGTTCAGCAACATGTTTGAGCGGCCCATTCTGAACGGGCAGTGTGTGGACAGCACGCCTCAGGACGTCCGCTTGATGCGCTACCGCAGCCACGTGCTGCACAGCCTGCTGGAGGGGTTTGTCCAGAGGTAAACTTCCTTTCAGAGCCGGATTTAGAATCATGGAAAAAAAGCATTGTAGCGTTGACGATGCTCACCTGTTTTCTGTGGTGCTTTTGTGGGTTACAGACGAGGCCACGATGTGCTGCGAGACCAGCTTCCCTCCAAAGATGAGCATGTGATCTTGGTGCGTCTCTCTCACATTCAGAGAGCGCTGTATACCGAATTCATGAAACGCTTTCGAGAAGCAGGAAACAGCGGCTGGCTCGGTCTAAATCCACTTAAAGCCTTCTGTGTATGCTGCAAGGTGAGATTTTTTCTTTGCTCTTATTAAGGTCAGGAGGGTTGCTATGTCCTTCTTGTCATTCTTATATCAAGAGGATATCATTATTTATTTAAAAATTGTAAAATGTATTAGCAATGTGATTTAGCTTCCTCTGTATTTTTAACAGAATGCAGTAAGCTTTTTTTGTAGGCATGTTTTCTGTTATTCTCCAAGCCTGTCCTTTCTTGTTAAGTAGAAAGATCTGGTACTGAAGGGCACATTCCTGGGAAATCAGGTTCATTTTTAATCAAGTAAGCCTTCTGTCTCTTTCCGGATCCCTCCAGATCTGGAATCACCCAGACGTCCTCTATGAAGCCTTGCAGAAGGAGAATCAGGCCAACGAGCAGGACCTGGACCTCGATGACATCACTTCAGCTGCTAACCCCCGCTGCACTGCACCGGGGGCCGGCCTGAAGGCCAAAGTAGCCGACTCAAGCAACAGCAAAGTCAACAACAACTTGCCAGCACTCAATCCTTCTCAGGAAAGAGCCAATCAAGTCATCACTTATGAATGGGTATGTCATGACAATCCATTTAAAACTGTGTTCTTAGTTTTAAATTATTCATACAGCTGAAAGAGTCTCCTTGTTTTGACATCTTTGTTTCCAACCTCAAACACTAACAAGTCAAGTTTAAAATAGTGAAATGCACTCCTTTGTTTAGTGCTGATAACATGCAACACCTCTAATTACCACATCACTTCCTTACAGCCTCCTTACTAGTTAAAAATGCATAAACATGGTAACCCCTGTCAACCATCTGACAGCAAGCACAATTAGCCATTTTTTTTCTTCACGTAGTAGTACGTAGGCTGGTAGAAAATGCAAATCATAGGTGAACTTGTTGTTGTATCTCTTTATGGAGCTGCTTTTGTCACTGTGAAATTATTCCAACTGTCAATAAATGTGCATATTATCAAAAGAAAAACACCAGATTCAAGCAACTAAAGATGAAGCATTGAAAAGTAAAACAAAACGGTCAGACAGAAAAAGATGGCAAAAACTGACGGCCAAGTGTCCAGTGTTTGCACAATCACAGACATGAAAATATCCACACATGCTTATTTATGAATAAATAGCATGTTAGTATGGTATAACTGCCTTTACTTCAACAGCCTTTTGTTCCACATTATATGTTTCAGGCAAAGGGCATACTGTCAAACTACCACACAGGAGTTCTGGAGAACTCTGCCAAGATGATTCTGCTCTTTCATCTGATTGATGAGAGTGTAGGAAGGAGGGACAAGATTTTGGTCTTTAGGTAAGTCCTCTGTCCAGCGTACATTGCTTTAAGAACAAATCCATCATTAAGTAGCTTAGAGGAGAGGTAGACTGACTTTGCATCTAGGCTAATTAATGAGACGTATTCAGGGCTTTCAGAGCTTTTTACAAATTGTAGGAAATTAATATTTTAATCCTCCTACGTCTTATGAGGTTTTCTGCTTCTCTTTCAGGTTATTCTTGTAAGCAGGAATTTCACAGTTAGTCCAAATCATGACCTTTTAATGAAACTGAATTCATATATAGCTGTACTGCGACTATTAAAAAAACATCTGACTGATAAATTGTAACTGTTAACTTTGAAAATACCAGTCCACACTGCAGTCCATTTTATTTCATAATAGCTGTTTCTGCTCTGTCCCCACTAGTCAAAGTTTGTCCACCCTGACGGTCATCGAGGACTTCTTATCAAAGAGACCAATGCCTGTCAGCGTGGCCTCCTCTGACAGCCCGAGCCAAAACTGGGTTCGCAACCTCAATTACTACAGTGAGTCATTCAATCTGTGCTCTCTCTTCCAAACCAGCAACTCACAAGGCAGAAAGCGCAGTTATCACCGCTGAAGCCTCAAAGTTGTGATGGTCTTTATTGATTTAGTGTCAGTGACTGCAATTCCTCAACGTTCCCAGTTAATTTTTTGTCTGGCAAAATTTAAACTGGAAGCTCAGTCTTTGACAAAGATGTTTTGACAAATTTAATCTTTTTATGTATAATGTGCAAACTGTGTATCGTTCAGTTCAGTGCTTCACCCGATAAGAATACACTAAAAATGCTCATAAATTAAAAATCTCTCCGCTTATCTTGTCTTAAAGGAGCAGTGTGTAGGATTTAGTGGCACTTAGCAGTGAAGTAACAGCCAACTGAACAGCCGTTTGCTCACCCTTTCCTTTTCAAGTGTGTAGAGAACCTACAGTGGCCTTTAGGTAACGTAAAGATGCTAAAGGCTCTCTTTGGAGCCCGTGTTCTTGGCTACTGTAGAAACGTGGTGGAGACAGTGGAAGAGGACCTGCTCCCTATGTAGATATGAAGTGTTAGTTTTAAGCTATCAAAAACAATCATCCTTAGTTTCGGGTGATTATACACTAAAAGTGACATAGTTGTGAATACTAGGGATGGGAAAAATTAACCAATGATCAGTGAATGGTCGTTAAGAATTTGGTCAATCACATGGAATTTTTAATCGATCTGTGTATTTTTTCATCGATGAGCTTGGCAGGTTTCTCCCGAACGCCCATCCCATGTGAATATTATGTTCCATTTCTGCCAATCGATCCCCCTACAAGCTACTGCTCCTTAAAGTATTCAATGAAAAATATTACCATGAGAAACTCTGTGAGTTAAAGTGTGTTCAGGTGCTTAAGTGATGATGTATGTCTGTGTCCAGGACTGGATGGGAGCACATCTGCCTCAGAAAGAGAGCGACTTATAAATCAGTTTAATGACCCAGAAAACACCTCAACATGGGTCTTCCTGCTTTCTACAAGGTACGTGTCTCTGCTCTCTATTTTCTAATAATTCTTCACGCATCTCGTATACACTCGCAGATTGTCAATAATTTGCCATTTGTCTTTCAGAGCGGGCTGCTTGGGGGTAAATCTGATCGGGGCCAACCGCGTCGTTGTGTTTGATGCCTCCTGGAACCCGTGTCACGATGCTCAGGCGGTGTGTCGGGTGTACCGCTACGGTCAGAGGAAACCCTGCTATATTTACCGCCTGGTCTGTGATTTCACCTTGGAGAAAAAGATCTACGACAGACAAGTCTCCAAGCAGGGCATGTCCGGTAAGGGATAATACTTGCAAAAAAAAAAAAATCTGTTTGTTAGGCATAGCATTTATATTGTACTGGCACAATCTTTTTTTTTTTTTTTTACATAGGTTCACTGGAAACCCAGAACAACTCTTAAATTCCAGCTGTTATTCGTTGCATGTTAAAGTGCAATCAGTATCAGTTAAAATTTACACTGCTCAAATGGACAATAGAAAGTTTCACTTTTGAAAGTTGGTACTATAATTTTAATTCTTGACTTCACTTGTAGTTCTTGAATTTATATTGCTTTCATTGTATCATGGGGCTTTTATTGAGGCCTTTTCCAAACACTGCTAAAGGGAAACTGTATTGGTATTTTCCTACTTTTTTTGTGTCTAAGTGATCAATAATAATCTGAAACAGTGACAAGAAAAAAGATCTTTAAGTAGCATTGAGATGGTGCCATGCAATTGCCCAAGGATTAGAGTGCAGCTGCTGGCTGAATCTCTCTCACTCAATACTGGACCAATTTTCAAAACTTGTTGTCCTCATTAGTCATTTGGACGCCAAAAAAATGGAGAATAGGGAACACAAAGTTTCCCCTTCACACAAACTTTAAAGGATCTAATGTGGACAGTAATTCACGTCTACCTGAATGCCCAGTCTTAAAATGTTGCTGTTGTGTGTTTGTTCAAAGACCGTGTGGTTGATGACCTGAACCCAGTGCTGAACTTCACACGTAAGGAAGTGGAGTCGCTGCTGCATTTTGTGGAAGAGGAACCTGATAAGATCTCTCTTGAGTCCCGGGAGGATTTTGAACCAGTGCTGAGTCGAGCTTGTCTGCTTTACCCACACCTCATCACAAAGGTACAGTTGATAGCATTGTTTATAACCTGAGAACATAGACCGTATAAAAGAAGTACGGTCTGAAGAGTGAAGCCAATGTTAACAACAAATCAGCTGAGTGAAGACAGTTCAGGTGATTGAATGAGTTAAATCAGGTGTGCAGCATCACAGGCCCTTTCATGGATCAGTTTGACACCTGTGATTTAAATGTTATGATGAAGGCTTCAAGGGTTAGGACATTTTGGTTTTAGGTACATTGATAGGGCTTGAATTTTATCCCTAGAAAGCTGTAGGAATCCTGTTTTATACAAAGGCGGTTTTGTGGTTCAATGTTCAACTTTAGGTATTTGATAACTTAAAGTACTTTCTTTCTGGTAAATACTACTCTTACTTTTGATATTATGGCATTTTTTAAAATATATGTTCACTATGTATATGTTCATTCTTCAGGTTGGACAATCTTGGCCTGCAGATTCCAAAAATACAGCTTAGCACTTACCAAAAGAAACCCAAGATAAATGAAAACCACACAGAAATTCTAGTAGCAGTTACATTTCCCCAGCTTATCTTGCAAAACTAATTCTATTTGAAAAGGGTTGAAGTCTGTCTGTGATGAAATCAGTAAGACCAGCCTGCTTCTTGCATGCAAAATCTAATCTGATGGTTTATCTGTAATTCAGTTTTAATTTGTCTCCTTAGCAACCTTTTCATCACGAGTCTCTGCTGGTGGACCGGAAGGAGTCGAAACTGACCAAAGCAGAGAAGAGAGCCGCCAAGAAGAGCTATGAGGATGAGAAACGAGCCTCGGTGCCCTACTCTCGCCCATCTTACGCCCCCTATTACCCAACAAGTGATCAGGCGCTCTCAAACATACCAGCATTCAACCAACGAGGCTGGTAGGTTTCAGCCTGCACGTTGTCACAGATGCTGATGGTTTGTTTCACTGTAAAATGCTGCTACAACCACAAGCTAACCAGCAGGTTTTTGTCATATTCAGCGATGTGATGCATTACAAATTACACTTTCCTAGGTAAGAATCTGTGCATCTGCATCCACCCTGAACAAAATCTCCTTTACAGTCTGGGAATGACTGACTGCTTTGTTAACTAAATAGAACATAAAACCACCATTAAATTTGTTGGTTCGCTTCAGCTCTGAGCGAGTTTCTCTTCTTTTTCTAATACATTTCCATCAAACTAGTCACGACTCTTATGTCTGAATGCGTGCGAGCATGTCATGAGTTCAGCCCTCATATTTTCAGGCGTCCCATGGCTCGGCCGGATGACAAGCCTGTGGCAAGTGTCAGGCCCATCCAGTCGACCCCAATCCCCATGATGCCTCGCCAGGTCGGCATGGGCATGGCTGGCTCCAGCTCGGCCGGCAGCCTGCCTGTCAACTTCCTGCAGAAAGCTGGAGTTTACGTGCAGCGGATCGTCACCACCACTGGTAATGTATAATATTTATAAAAGCTAAAATCATTGAGAGTACCACTTCAACCACATATGTAAACTTGATTTGTACTGTGGTGTGCTTTTATGAAACTTTGTACTTGAATGGGTGATGTGTGAAGTACAGTTATTGCTGTAGGCTATTTTATATTTTTCTATTCTTGAAATGTTTTTCTTTATTGTTTTACTATTTATTCTGTTTGTTTTGAGACATGTCTATGGTGAAACCAAAGAGGAATTTCCACTCAGTGGATAATAAAGTTTTCGTATTCGTAAATGTAATGACCAGCCATTAACACCAGCATTTTTGTCTGGATCTACAGATATCGTAATTCCAGGAGCCAACAGCACAACAGATGTTCAAGCTCGAATCAGTGCAGGAGAGAGCATCCATGTTATCAGAGGATCAAAAGGTAGTTGAAACAGCCCAATAAGTGCTCTTTGCATACAAAGAATTTTAAAGTTACGGCCTCCATCACTTGATGTTTTCTCTTCCACAGGTACCTACATAAGGACAAACGATGGAAGGATTTTTGCTATTCGATCTGGAAAGATCAGTAGGCCAGCAATGGGCGGCTCTGCTGCTTCAAGAGGTAGAAACATATTTATTATTCTTGGTTCCTAAATGGTAAATGGAGGGCACTCGTATAGCGCATTCATACTGGTGGCCGAGGCTACCAGGGCACACTGGTGCCACCTGCCACCATTGGGAATTCATTCACACAACGATGAACGCAGCATCGGGAGCAATTTGGGGTTCAGTATCTTGCTCAAGGAAACTTCGACATGTAGGCTGCCACGGTCGGGGATCGAACCACCAACCTTCCGATTAGTACGTGGCCGCTCTACCAACTGAGCCACAGCCACCCCTTTGTGGTTCCTGCCACAAAGTTTTGCATTACAACCCACCATCTGGTAGAGCGTTGAGGAAGTTATTTGGCTTCATCATTTTATTTCCAGGATTGACCTTTTGAGAATAAATAATTCAGAGGCAGAGACACTGTACATGTCTTCTGACATTTCATGACTGCATTTCTCTCCCCTCCACAGACGCCCAGGGTCCACTGATCCACCCACTCAGTAACGGCTGTTCATCGCCTGCAGATCAACAGCAGGGCTCCCCCAACGGGGAGCAGCGGCCTTCCTCTCCTTTAAGCTCTGAGATTCTCAGAGAGCTCAGCCGCTACACTTCATCCACGGGAGACGCCGCCGTCGGCACGGGAAACGAATTGGTGTCGCCTTCGGAAATGTTGGCCGTAACAGCGGGGGATGAAGGCAGTTCGCAAAACAATCAGCCTGGCGATCTAAGCAGGCAACTCGGCGACGACCTCTTGAGCTCCGCTTTAGAGATGCGTGGCAGCAAGCGCAGGAGTACTGAAAGCCAGGGCAACACACAGATCGGAGGCAAACGCACTTCTGCTGCAACACGTTTCCCCGGACTGGGCTCCAGCGGGCTCAGTTTCCCCCCCGTGGGTCTGAACTCCTCCTCCCTCCTGGGGAACCTCAGTCACATGAGTCATCCACTTCTGATGGATGGAAGTGGCGGCTCATCATTCCTTCAGACACCAGGACAAACACTGGCTGATCTACAGACCATGTTCCCCTCTGCAGGCTCGGACCTACTGAGGCAGTCTGCCACAGGAAACGGACATCTCCCCACCCCCTGCTCGTCCTCTCTGCCCACCGTTTTCTCCTCCGCATCCACCACCATCCCTATGTCATCCACACCCTCTGCAGCAACTTCTTCCTCCCTGGCGTCAGGTTCTCTGCCGCCGTACTTGATGAACCCCAACATGGCTGGCCTGCTTTCGTCAGGCTTCCCTCTCAACTACAGTCAGTCGCTGCTCCCCGAGCCGAGGATGTTCCCCGCCCCTCTCCTCTCCTCGTCAGGGGGATTCTCCTCACCTAACTCCAGCTCTACTGCATCCAGTTTCCTCTCCCATTTCAACAATCCCACTTCCAGCCTGTTGGGGGCAGCTCTGACCCAGCCGGACATGCACCAGAGAGGAGAGGAGAACGGCGGCAGTAGTTCTGACGACGACGTTATAGAGGTGACAGGACAGTAGAGACTCAAGAAGTCCGGGAGAGGCAGTTTTACACACACGATTTATCAATCGCGGCTAACAAAGAACATTAGGGATGGGAATGATTACAAATTTATTAAATGGACTAAATTTAATGTTGGAGTTTCACTTAAAAACTGATGATGATGGTTCTGAATAAGACTGGTCATCTAAATTAAAAAAAAAAAAAAAATACAACTTTATAGGAATCAAATTTACACCTGAACACATATTTTGAAGTTGGAGAAGATTATAAGTTAAATGTGTTTTGGCCTTGCTGTTAGACTGGCCATTCACAGAATTAGCAGTGAAATGAACTGCATTCTCATTTCTAATGATCTAATTAAACTAAACACACACACACACAGACTCTCACCTGTAAATGAGAGCATCAACTTGTACCTTAATGACTACACAAAGTCAGAGTAACAAATCCATATGCTGAATATCCTAGATTTGTTCAGCTGGAGCATCAGAGCAGTGGGAACAGACCTTTGTCGTTCGGGGACCAGCTGAAACTTTCTGGGGGCTTTCTGAGCACAGCCTCTCCTGCTACACTGCAAAGCAAAGCTTCAGCGTGCTGTTAGTTTTATTTCTTCTGAATTTGGACGGGATAATGTGAGGAAAACTGCTTCACGTTGGATTGTCTCGTGATATATTGCTGTGAAACAGTGTAGTTCAAACCAAAATTTGACCCAATGTTACAAGTGTGTCGGCCATACTCACCTGCTGAACACTAATACCCTAATTTCCTTTCCTTTTCTAGTAAACTGTACTGGAAAGCTACATATAAATAACTCACAGTGGCCACAGAAGGCGGTGTTGATATTTGTCAAAATCCACTTGACAATATATTTAGAGAAAATCCTCCGAGGCTTACCTTTAACAACAGGAATCTTAGGCTTTCAGAGCATATTTTAGTCTTTAGCGGTTTGATAGACATTGTAGCATCCCCTGTTGAAAGGATATTATGTGTGATACTATAACTGAACATGTTGATACTTTGTAAATAGCAGTCATTATCATTGTTTATATTGCAAGTCAATACTGTGCAGTGTGTAGATTTTGGTTGTAGGGAGATGGTTTATTATTACAGTGACTCATGATGAAAAACTTGCATTGATACCGGGGAAACAAATTTCCGTTCACTTTCTAAGTTCCCTTGTTTTTCCCCCCTTAAAACTAAAATGAATGTACTTTCATGTTAGCCTTTGATAACACAGGGGGCTGGTACAGGGTTTCAGGCTTTCATTTTTAGCCTTAAATAACACAAAGGGGTCTTGAGTCTTAGCATTTATCTTAGTACATCCTTTTTACAAATCTGTTTGAAGAACTACTGAGCATTCAGACAGTCGGTGTCAAACTGAAAACACAAGTGTCGGGCAGATTCAGCGTTGTGATCAAAAGTACCAAGTGTAAAAGCCAAAAGGTTTAAAGGGATAGTTGAGATGTTTTTGAGGTTGGGTTGTTTGAGGTATTTCAGTGTATTAACAACAGTAGGTTGCTGCCGGCACGCCACAGTTTAGAGAAGCAGAAAAGGAGAACAGGCCTGGAAGCTAAGCAATGTACTGCTGTGGACGAGGGCAGCAGCAACAACACATATTTTACCACCTAAAATAATCAGTTTCAGTTTAAGTGTATGCTATATTTAGAATAATTTCACAGCTTTACCTTGTTGCAGACAGCCTTAAGTTTAATATGGAGGAACTGTAGCTGTTATATGTGCTCTCTTAAAGTTAGTTTGTGATTTTGTGTAACTTTAGTGTTGTGCTGGGTTACTTTGGGTTTACCAAAGTCACACAATAACAAAAACAAACTAACTGATCAAGGCAGCAGTAGACCAGCAGCTTCCGTGTTCTGCAAGGTAAAATGACTGTTGGTTACTTTGAAGATAACAACGATAAAAAAAGAGATAAGTGTCCGTTGCCCTCAGGTAACCTTAAAGAGGGCTGTCTGACGGCAAACTAAAGTGGGGAAAATATTCTAAATATAAATATCTATGCTCTCCTCGAAGCCACCAGACTGCATTGACAAAAACAGTAAGTTTACCTTGCAGAACCCAGGAGCTACTGGTCTACTTCTGCCTTAAACAGTTAGTTTGTTTGTGATTTCTGTGTGACTTTGGTGTTTTACAGGGTTACTTTGAAGACAACAAAGAGAAAGAAAGAAATACATTTCTGTTCCCCTCACGTAAAAACTTAAACAAGGCTATCTGACGGCAACAACATTTTTTTTAGTTGGATAAACACATTTTGCTGTTGCCCCCATCCACAGCAGTACATCACTTTGCTTCGGTGCCAGTACTCCTGCCTGCTTCTCTAAACTGGATTCACGCCGACCACATGTACTGTAGGTAACACAGTGACTATTTATAAGTACATCATACAACACCACTTGAAAAAATCTAAACTGTCCCTTTAATGTTGCTGGCTCATTCACCTCTCTTTGTTGCAGTTTATACTGAAGTGTCCCCACTATGAGTCAGCCTACATGTAGTTTTGACTATCCTAATTTTCCTATATATTTTCCAAACCTTGCTGAGAACAAATATTACCTAAACTGTAGACAACATTGCATTCATGCAGCTTAAGTGTATGAAACCTTTTGTAGCCATCAACCATCAAAACGGATATCGAACATTTCACAGACAGTCGCCTGTAGTCACCTGGCCTTACCAAACTGACAGAGCCATCTCGTGTGGTAGGTTGTTTTTTTTTTACAGAGGTGCGTCTTTAAAAGCAGTGCAGTATAACTAGCTTCCGTCAGTAGTGTCAGTCAGTGTAGGTCTGCGTTGCTCTAGGGAGTTTAGGTTTTCGCTGTTCTCTGTAGCCTTGTGTTTCTGTGTTGTGATGACACCTCAAGGTAGATTTAGGAAACTCCCTCTCCGTCAGTAAAATAGGCTAGACGCAGTGGCTGACCTTTAGAAAACACTGGATAACCCGATACCACAGTGTCAAGTTAAATTTTCTTTATAGAGATGTTTTCTTGCAGAGACCTTTCGCTCCCACAGTCTGTACACTTTTTATTACTGCTGGCTCCTTCCCTGCTGCTGTTCTGGACGATTCACTTCTATCATCACTGATGTCTCCAGATTTCTTCAGCACGTTTTGGGAACTTGTGACATTTTGTCTCGAAGGTGGAGCTGGCACTTTGACAAAGGCTCATCCGCTTGTGAACTGTACATCGTACTGACGCCATGTCTTTATTCTCAATTATTCTTCTTGCATTTGAATCTTGGGAATCATCAGTTTGTAAAACAAAACCTGTCTGCCATTTCTTAAGTCTCACTTATGTGCATTTTTACGTTTCATGGAACTATTTCATTTTTTAAAAACAAATGTTTTTTATAACTTCTTATTGGTGTTTACCCACCTGGCAGTTGTTTCCCTTATTTCAATGTAAGCGTCTGAAATTTATTTATTTATGATGGAGGATACATTCTTTTTTTTGTAATTACGTTTTTTAACCTTTTGTTCACTTTGACCCATTGACGGCTGATCCAGTAAGAATTTCATACATGCAGCCTAGATCGAAACAGAATATGACTGTGTTATCAATGTTATTTTAACAATAAAACACTCTTCTCTTGCAGTGTGAATCATTTACAAATGCTTTTAATTAACATATCTTCAGTACGATTTTTTTTTTTTTTTTTGAAAGGTAATCAAAGGCAGCATAAATAGTCAAAAGGCAGGATAATAAGCAACCTGAGATGCAAAAATTCAACATTTTTCAAGATAAATTTAGGGCAGTTGGCTGGATTTCAGAAACCCTGAAGTCATCAACCCATTGATGCCTAAAACTGCCTGTAAAACCTCTGGGCGATTTTAAAATAAGCCCCTAAAACCAGAAGTTTTTCTGGAAATTCAACAGAAGTGTCAACGCTTCTACTAAATAATAGATTTTTCAGCCTCTGTAGCGGATAGAAATGAAATTCAACAAGTATTTGAGAGCTTATACAAATACTACAAATCGACATATCCGCTTTCCAGGCTTCAATGGGTTAATGCAAGTCAGCTTTAAAGGTCTTCTGTCAGGACTGCAGCCGTTTCTTAGCCGTGTACGCACTGGTGACTTGGTTCATAATGACGAGGGCATTGAGAGCAGCACAGAGTGCTGACAGGTACCAGGTGTATTCCCCGACAGAAGCAGTGAACCAGGCAGAGCTCAGGCCCAGAAGCAGGCTGGCACTGCCCAGAAGATATGTGACAAGGCCGGACGCTGCGTGGTAACGCTTCAGTTTGGCCAGGGACCAGCCTTTGGCCAGAGAGTGGTAGATGAGAGGCAGAGCTGCCAAAGACTGCAGCCCCACCACACACACTGTGAGCAGGCCCAGCAGACCGTGCCACGAGGTGAAGTGGGGTTTACCATTCAGGTGTTTGTTGTAAAAGATGGCTGCCAGACCCAGGACTGCACAGGACACACAGAGGCTCTGCAGGATCCAGTGGACACGACCTTTCGTCTTGTGTGGGAACTTTTTGATGGGGGAGCCATGGGGGGAGAAAAGCAGTATGGCTTCTGTCATGAAGAAGGAGAACTAGTGGAAAAGAGGAAAAAAATCAATAAATGGGGCTGCCACTCACCATTACCGTCATTGCAGATTCATATTTTGGCCTATATAATATAAAATGTCTGTCACAATTTCCTAAAACCCATGGTGACATATCCAAGTTACAAGTTTGAGAAGCTAAGACCATTTTCTTGTAAATATGACAGTAAAAAATAAGATGGAAACTTAGACTACTGATGAAAAAAGATCCTCTAACTCATACGAATGAAAAAATGACTCGAAATGATGACATAGTATCTAAAACAATTAGAACCTTTATCAAATGAATGACATGGTATTTTAAAATAATTAGAACATCAGTAACTTATCTTTAAGTAATGACTTGGTATCACAAAAAAATGAGTTACTTATCTCAAAGTAAAACCCTTAAAACAAAGAGTTGGTCTCTCAAAATGAGAAACTATCAAAAGATACTAACTCATCTTTTTGAAATACTAAGTCAGTATGATAAGAAAGTTTCTGATTACTTTGCAGTAGTTATTTTTTCAGTATCAAATATTTTGAGAAACTAAATCCTCATTTTCAAAAAAGTTTCTCATTATACTGAATTATAGGATCTTTTTTTTTAAATACATGGAATCCTATACTTAAATAATTAATAATTTATTCTACTGATATATCAGTAGAAAAAATTATTAATTATTTATATCAGTGATATGCCAGCAAATTGAACTCACTTACTGTTTTGGCTCAAAAAATGAAAATTTCAGGGTTTCAAATAACTTATTAATGTGTTTAGAGCGGTTTAGATGTGAAAATATGTATTATAAAAGTTCTCAACTTACAGCTAGAGTCATAAAAAAGGGGTGCCAGGAAAACCAACCTAAAATAAAACAAACAGATGAAGTTAAATGAATAAAGGTGTTTCATGATGAAGATGTTATATCGTCACAAATAATCGCCTAAGTCATTTTTTGTCTAAATTGTTGCTGTTTTTTGTCTAAATCATCTCCTCATGACGCCGTAAAATCGCCTACATCCTCAGTTGATCAGATCATGTGATTTTACCCCTTTAAGATCATCACTTCCTTGACAAGTTGCCACATTCATAGGCATCAGATAAGAACCCAGCAAAGAAGAGCTAGAGGGAGATTGTTTAGTTATCAGTTTAGTTTATCTGTGTTTTATTGTTGACACTAATATTGATAACACTTTACTCTAAGGTGTCTACATAAGGGTGACATGAGCGTGTCATAAACATGACATGGGATGTGTCATGAACATTAATGACACTTTGAAGTAACATTAATGCTCATGATACTTGTCATGTCATGTTTCTGACAGGCTTATGTGACTCTTATGTAGACACCTTCAAAATAAAGTGCTACCATATCTTGCTTAAGTTACAAAGGCATGTTCAAAAAATTGCCCAAGTCATTTATTTCTCTTAAGTTACATAATTTACACACAGTGTTATTACTATGCCAATAGCCATCCTTTGTTACATCCTTCTTGAGTGAAATGATAAATAAAAAGACATATGTTACACTTTTGGTGAAGTTGTTTGTGTTTCCTGCAAAACTTGCAAAAATGAGTTAGGCGATTATTTTAACAGGGTGACCATATGACTGATCGGAGCACTCACTGGAGCCGGGCCGAGACAGAGCCGTGATGAACACCGTGAAGACGATGCAGATGAGGTGGGTCAGCACCGCGGAGGCTGCTCTGCTGAAACCGTAGATCCGAGGCTCAGATTCAGCCTCTTTGCAAGTTTGAACCATGTTATGAACACTTTATGTGGACTTCGGCAGCTCACTTGCGACACACAAACACACACACACACACACACACACACCTCAGGACCAGAAGGATTGAGCTGTCACCTAACCTGAACTCGCAGAAAAAAGCGGAAGTGGCGGTGGATGAAAAGTAACCGTTAGCCTCTCTGGTGCTAAAGTCTTGTTGAATTAAAGCTAGAGGACGCGATTAAATTAAACAGAAATCTGTATTACAACATAATGGTCACATAGCGGCGACTTTAGGAGTCATGTAACTATTTATGTGTGAATAAAGTCCCTCCCAAACATGCTCTACGTCGTTACGTATCTCCGTCAACCAGAAGAAATACACTTTCCGGTAATCAAGTTGTTTCAGAATAAAGTGTTGCCTTTCCAAGCCCCCGGCACTCGACATACTGCAAAAACTTCAAAATACAACCACGCTTCATGTGTTTTTATATGGTAATTTATCCTCAATTATTAAATTGAAATCACCTTTACATGATAATGCATGTATGCTCAAAACTGGATAACCAAGGCAAAGCTGGAAACTGCACAAACACATTGGGGTCCCCTCTCAGTGACAGTATTAATTTGGATACAGTAATAACAAATTTGTTTAGGAATGTGTATCATTTAATTACATTGTCAAATGGCATATTTGTGGCCTCAAAGCCAATTTTGCATTATCCATTTTTACCCTTTTGTCAACCTGTGTCGCAATTTTCACACAGCACAATCCAAAATATTTTGTGTTTGACTATCCAATGGCTGACCACAGATCGAATTGCCTGCTATACCTTAAAGGCCCCACACACCCATATATATATATATATATATATATATATATATATATATATATATATATATATATATACCTCATCTGAGGACTAAGTGCTTGACTGACATTAGTCTGACCCTCATATTGTTTTGTTGCACCTGTTTTGTTGCAGCTTCTTATAAAATTTGATACCTCAAGTAATTCTTGCACCGCTTGAATTGGCCAAAAAATGTAAAACATGTTTTGCAAGGCCTAAAACTTCGCACAGACCTTTCATTGCCAATTAATTAGAAATAAATCATAACAAAACAAACGTGTAAACAAGAATTTTCAAAGTCTTAGTGCCCTGAGTATGCCTGCTCAGAGGTGTTGCTGGCTCTCATGTTTGAATGGGAAACAGAAATAGATTAATGGCACAACAATGAAAAAAAGAACTACATCACGACAGTGATTTTAATGCCCCTTACTCAGCCCAATTAATATTCAGATTTGTGTTGTTGGAGGAGAAGAGTTTTAACAGTAACTCAATATCTCATTGAATATAAATAGCTTTTTATGACTTTTTATGATTTTATTCTGAAATCGGAGTAGCCGGAAATGTCCTGTGTTTATTCTGGGGAATTTGACGCACCTTCTCCTGGCTGACGTGGATGCCTACAAGAAAGATTTCCCACGTGCAATTAAGGAAAACGTTTTTTTTTTTCTTCTGGTTGCATCGAGCCCGGAGCTGCAGAAACAACTTTACATTTAAAGTTGTACCCATTATTTATGATACCTTTCCAATGGTTATCTCTGTCAAACTACAATAAAAGTATTAGCAGAAGTACCACGGAGTGTAAAATCAGTTATGGATGTTGTGTTGGGCCGGCTGGTTAAGGATGTGATGTCTTGGACTCATACCACCCGGTCCACATGTTCCATCCACATGCTGTTGTGCTCCAATTACTCCCTTATGAGCTTGTGACTCCACACAGTGTGCACACAGAGCAGGAAAACAACAACATGCTCATTCAGTACACCCCTCTCATTTGTTTTTCACTCTCTGTCTCTTTTATACACATTATATGCCTATTATAGATAAATTAGGCCCATCAAACAGTGCCATATGGTTTCTTCAAACTTAAGCATATAAAAATGAAGACTAATTATAGATTGACAAAGCTGATGCTGTGTTTACGTTTGTTGTGTGTTTCTTTGTTTATTTCATTGTTTGTTTATTCCAGAGGAGCCAGACTTTCCATGTGGGTTCTGTTATGCCCCTAACTCATAACTCAGGCACTTGTGTTGTCCAGATGGTGGCACTAAAAAATTAGAACAATGAGTAGTATATTATAAGTCCAAAGTCTCTATATTGTGGGTCTGTATGAGACTTTATTCTATTATTTAACTGACCTTTAATGGTGGAAGAAGTAATCGTTTACTTAATTAAAATAACAATATCACAGTATAAAACACTCCATTACTCCATTAAAGGATTGTATTGAATTAAAAATGTTACTTAAATTAAATTAGCAATAATAATAAGCAACAAAATAAAGTAAAAAAAAAAGTAAAAGTAAAAGTACTCATAATGCAGAGTGGTAACTGTCACTTTTATGGCATTATATGATTGGATCTGTATTATTGATGTATTAATATGTAATCCATAGTTTATTGTTGGTCAAAGTGAAGCACACAAATTGACATACTCATGTCAAAAACATGTATCCCAAAATTGTACTGAAGTACAGTACTTCAGTACTTAATTTATGTACTTAGTTACCTTCCACCACTGCTTTTAAATACGTTTTTATTTTTGAAAAAGCACCAAAACTGTTACAGTGCACAATTTAGAAGAACTGAAGAACTAAAGAACTGTACATTTTACTTTGATTTACTACTATAGTAAGTAACTATCCAGATTTAGCCTACTCACACCTCTATCTACTGTATTTCACACTCCCTTTCTGTCAGAGTGGGATCCTGATTTGTCTCTCTACAAAGACAATAAGAGAATGGTGCTCTAAACCTCTCAGTTTTCCAACATACATGTTTGGCATGAGAGAACTAAGAGAAGCCCTTCTTCATCTGCCCCCATATTTAAGCCTGGAGCCATTTTCCTCATTGAGTGATTTCCAAATGGCCCCAAATTAAACATTAAACAGTCACGTCTATTCATTCCAAACTGAAATATCCATTGTATGAGAGGTGACTCCCTCTGATTCAGATTTATCTATAGTATCATTCATTTGGACATCAAAGCATTTGAATCTCTTTTTGACAGAAGTCTTTAATTGTACATCATCTGTAATCTCTGCTTTGGGTTGTGGATTTGATTTCAACTTCAGCTTTTTGAGCTTTATTGTCCATAAATGACTTAAACTAAATTTTAAATAATAGATTTTTAAAAAGTGGGCTCTCTTTCTTATAAGGCACCATTTGCAAATAGATTGTACATTGTAACTAATGGCTTTATAAATGGTTAACAAATAATTTACTAACACTCTAATAACTAATTAGGAAAAAGAGCAAATGTTGCCAAGTTGGGAAAATCCCCACTTTTGTGATGTTTTAAATGTGTAATGCAAAAACAAATATGGGTAACGCTTTATAATAAGGTCCTTAATAACCATTAATTAACAAGTAATAAGGCATTGTTCTCGCTTTAGATCCGGTAGTTGCAAAAAGCATAGTTAACTTATAGTTAACTTATAATAGATGAGCAATAAAGTATATTTTAATATCAATAAGCAAACAAAATAAGATTAATAAAGGCATGGCAAAGACATAATGGGTGGGTCATGGGTGTTTGTAATGCCATTATTAACACATATATAAGCTTATAAACACACAATAATGTTAATAAGCATCTTGTAAGGACTTACAAGGGCCTTATTACTTGTTAATTAATGGTTATTACAAGGACCTTAATATAAAGCGTTACCCAAATATGTTCAATTGTAATAACCCCTATAGGTATAAATGTTAATAAAATATAAATTGTTTTATTAATAGTTTATGATCTTCAACGAATTATAAAATTATTTATTGCCCATAAAAAAAGCTGTGAGTCATAATTTATAAATACTTAATGCTAGGGTTCCTTAAAAAAACAACAACAAGAAATCCCACCATGAATTGCATGTTTATTACAGCGAATGCTACTTTTCTTCACCGCTCCATCACTGTCCACATACAGTGGTGTGTATGTGCAGTGAGACAACAGAGGATGTTCCTCAGTGGAGCCTCCCTCTCGATGGTTTAGTTCACATATGGGATTAGACGGTAATCTCTCACTCACAATGTGCATGCGCAAACTGAAGTGCGTGCGACGGACGAGGGACGACTCGGTTTTAATGCAAACGGCAAACTGCGTTCACTCTCCAAATCTCCTCTACGATAAGTGGCGGTGACCAGTTAAACCAGGTAAGGTCATTTTTTTAATGGTTTGTATGTCAGAAAAGCTCAACATTTGTTCGGCTGTCACTGCCAGGAGAGTTTGTCGTCCCGTTTCAGACAGGATTAGACCGGGCTGTCCCGCTACAGACTGAGCTGCACTTTGCAACACATGAAGAATTCATTAGAGTAATCTAAACTTTATAGATTAAAACGTACATGTTTAGTTTCATACGAAAGTAATTTATGCCAAAAGCACTAGAATGTGCCCGGATGCTCCGGGTTACAATGTGCCCTGTGTGGATAATTGCACCGTGTGGTGACCCACTTGGCAGAAAGAGCCCCGGGTTGTTCATATTCAAGTCACAATGCAGCTTCACATGGGAACTAATGAAAATTTTCTAGTGTTTCTAATGCACCTGTCAACATTTATACTCTTATTCTCTCAAGCAACACTTCAGAGAGGGGAATGCAGTTCTACAGTGCAGAAATGGGTGTGTGCATTCTAGCAATTCCTGCCTGCAGCTACTATTGTGGTGTAGAAGAAGTATTCAGATTCTTTACCTAAGTTAAAGTAATAGCATGGTGTAAAAATACTTCATGACTCGTGATAGTGCAGGTAAAAATACATCTATACCAGCAAAATGTAGTGATTGTCCCTATAGGCCACACTCCTGTCGAATGACTCCTGTCACTGCTATATTTTTATGTGTTTTATCAGTTGATTAAAATCTCTGATTCATCACCATTTAAACAGAACTTTAATGTTGTGTTTTGTGCTAAAGCTTATTGTACTGCTGCAAACTTTAATCTAAAATAATGCTTCATATTCTATAAACTGACAATGTTTTTCTTACATATAATCTTCATATAATCTGCAGTTACCGTAGCTGATAAGTAAACAGTGAAATGTATGTCATTTCTTCTCAAAATACACTGGAGAAAATGGCTTTTTCTAAAGATTATTGTTATTATTGATTCATATGCCAGTTATTTTCTAAAATAATTATGTCTGGTCTATAAAATGGGAGAAAATGGTAAAAAAAAAGTCCAAGGTGATGTCTTTAAATGTCTTCATTTTTCCAAAACCTAAAGATATTCAGTTTTATATGATATGAAACAGAGAAAGGCAGGAAATCTCAATTTTTTAGATGAAAACAGCATATTTTTTTGTATGAAAAATAATTACTGATTGGTGATTATTTTTCTGTCAGTTGACTGATTAATTGGGTAATATTACATCTCTAGTGGAGCAGAGGTATAAAGTAGCATAAAATGGAAGTAAGTGAAGTAAGAGTACCTTCAGTTATTACAGTACACATTCCTCTACTGTGTGTCACAGGATCCTGTAGCTATTATACATACATATAAGACACTATATGTTCAAAAACCTTAAAACATGGCTGCAGGCTTTTTATCTTAAATATGTTATAGTTGTTTCCTAAAATAATGTAATTAAGTTTGTTCTGTGCTTTCTGAATTTAACATATGAAATAGCACTGGCCGACTATTATGCACTTTGCACACAGAAAAACAGTTTTGAGTCCCAGGATTTCAGGATTATAGCAGTCATCTTGTCCCACATTTTATTATAATCATATGAATCCAGGCTTCACATAACAAAGGTTAATCTCTTGTTTTTCGATTTGTAAAGCCCACATGAATGTTATTGCCTAAACTGAAACTGATTCCAATGTGTCAGATTATTTTATGTGAAAGTGACCCATACTTGCATTCATTTTATTGTACTTGTGTATGCTTTTTTTGTATTCTTGCAGCTCGTATCAGGGCTTAGCCTTGGACTTGGCCCTCCGTTCCTCTGCACAACACATCGCACCCAAATACTCCTCATTGAGGTTGCAGAGGTGCACATTCTGATGCTGTCTCCTGCCGCTGGACCCATACTAGCTCATGGACAGAACCGTGACATGTGCGAGTCTGTACCAGGAACAGGATGTCTAAATGTGAGCTGATTGAGCTGAAGGACCTCAGTGTAAATGATCCCATTGAGCTGGCTGCTCCCGCGGCCCGCACAGCCCCGCCACCTGTTACCCAACCGGGTCAACCAGGCCAGTACCATGTCGTCCGTCTGGTTGGAGACAGCGTCAGGATCGAGGCCCGGACAGGAGAGGCTGCAGTGGGACATGACTTCCAGCCATACAGTTACACCCATCTCACCTGGTGTGACCTGTGTGGAGAATTCATCTGGGGTCTTTATAAGCAAAGTGTACGCTGCGCCAGTGAGTATCCTCTGCACCTGAATTTGTATGAATTTATTAGTAATCTTTATTTTTCCTCTGTGCCTTGGACCTCTATTGTTATCCAGAAACCATTAACATATTATGCTTGTTCTCAGTGGTTTCTACTAAAAACAAGGTTACAGACTTTAATGTTAAAGTCTGAAAAAGCCCAGTCTGTTCTGATTGGTCACATGTTTGTACGTCTGTGCACCATCATTGCAGCTGGGGAACTTACTGTTACAGCACTGTAGCGGCACTTCCTACTTCTATGTAGTAAAGTGACATCACAACCTTACAGACATCCTTGCAACTCGTTTAAAGGCAGTTTCTGAATACAGCCTGTGTTCATTTCTCTGTGGATTAAGTGTTTTGATATTTTCACAGTATTTATAAAGCACCTAGATCTTATATTTTCTTTATAATTAAAAACTACTTGGAAATCTCACCTTTTCTAATTTAGGACCTTTGAAAGCACATCCATGAGCCAAAGTGTTGTACTAAGTGATACATATCTTTAAAACCATCAACATGGGCACAGCATATTTTAAATTAGGCTCACATTGACTTTCCCACTAGCACAAAATGTGTACTTATCCATGGCTAAAATAGTCCCCAACAAATTTACTATATACTCCTGTTTGCTAGAAACTACAGCTGTTTTGGAAACAATTTAACCATATTTAAATACATATAGTAACACATTATGTTTTGTGTGTAACCCTATTGTTAGTGATGTCCATCCAAAGCGCTCAGTGCTGTGACTCTGTTCCCACTTCCAGTATCTGAGCCAGGATGCGCTTGTTATCTTTCCCTTCATGAGAAACTTAATCACAGAGTTTGTGCTAATCTGTAGGAAGCTCTGGCAAGCTTCACGTCGGTGCACATCGTTCCTTGGAATATAATTGTTTCTGGCTTCAGCCATTTCTGACCCTGTTCAACAAAGAATTAACAGGATGGTTCACCCCCAAATCAAAAATACATATTTTTTCTCTTACCCGTAGTTCCATTTATAAAACGAGATTGTTTGAGTTGAGTTGTCATGTTTTAGATATCTGCAGTAGAGATGTTTTCCTTTGCTAAAATATAAAGGAAATATATGGCACTTCACATGTGGTGCTCAAAGCTTTAAAAAAAAAAACATGTGAAAAAACAATGTCTCTTTCTAGAAATAATGACCTTGAGGTAATATACAGACCTTGTTATGAGCAGGTTTTAATGAGGGAACTATTTTAGTAAATTTAAAGTTTGTATTTTCAAATGTATTTTGGGGGGTTTAGAGGACCACAAGAGGTAAGAGAAAACTATGTTTTTTTTCATTTTAGGGTGAACTTTCCCTTTAAATGATATGGCACATAGAAAAAGTAATTGACAGAGTGATACAAACAAACATGTTGCTTACTTAAAAATGCATCTAGGTTAGTGTGTTTTGGGTGATGTTTTTCAGCACAGAGGCAGATTACTGAACAAAATCCACAGCGGAGGCCAAGACTGTTAACCAAGGCAAAACAGAGATTGAGACTCTCTCTCCCTCTCTCTCTCTCACTCTCTCTCTCTCTCTCTCTCTCTCTCTCTCTCTCTCTCTCTCTCTCTCTCAGACTGTAGTTACACTTGTCACTACCGCTGTCGACCATTCATCCAGCTGGACTGCAGCACAGATGTGTTAGCAGATGAAGAAGATTTCTCTGGCGACTCCATTGAGACAGACACAAATGTGGTGAGGAACAAAGCTACAATTACATATTTATCAATGGTACATTTATCATTTATCTTTCAAAGCACCATGCACCAAAAAGTCGCACAGCTCACATGCACTTACAAAACACTACAAACAAGCAATAACATAATGAGAACGAAAGAACAAATACAGTACACCTCCGTGCATGTCAAACAAAATCAACACAATCCAACTCCTCAGACATGACTGCTATATAATATAACTTACTGTAGGTACATGTGAGATACAGACTGTGCTCTTTACACATCAGACATAAAGGAATAGACTTCACTGGATAGTTTTAGGTGGTAAGGTCAAAGCAGATGGACACTACCAGATTGTCCACTGCTGTCCACTGAGTGTCAGTGTGCCATATGTCCTCGGAGATACTGCTTTTATTGCCTCCTCGTTGTCAATGCATCTATGCAGAAAGTAATTTAGGAGAGAGCTGGGAGGAGGGGGTAACTTAACAACTTACACAATAAAACAGCTGCCTTTATGTCAGAACCACATACACATAAAAAAATCTAGAAACCAGCACAAGTTAGCAGATAAATAAAAAGATTGTTCACCATTTTTTAAACCTATTAAGACTAATTTAAATATGAAGTCTACCATCATATCCAACGGGACATTCCTTTAGGCCAGTAATAACCAGGATCTCCTTTTAAATATTGAACAAGGATTTAATAATAATTTCATTAATTTCATCAAGTTGTCCATGTTAAACCTTGACCAATCCCTTTATTTTTTTAAGGAGCCCACCATTCTGCCCTAACTTAGAAAATAGCAGGACAGATTTAGATATTCCTTTCCAAAAACGAAATGTCACAAAGCATTGTTTCATTAAGGTTTTTTTGATTTTGCAAAGATTCCTGTTTCCAGAATATATAGTCTGACTGAGAGCTTCCTGCTTTTGGAATTTTAGTTTTGCTTTTTAATAATTTTGCCTCACTAGACTGTCAAAATACAACTTGATGGTGTAGCTGAAGAGTGAATTTTGAAGCTGTGATATGATCAGTTGTATTTCTTTTTTAATTATGTACACATGCATCAACAGTAACATTGGGTGAAAGTTTTGCCCTTAGGATAATTGGAGCAAATCTCCTCTGGGAGCGTCCCTTCAGACATCTGTGAGGGTTTTATTGTCAGGGAGGAGCTAATGCAAATGCAGAGGTCAAAAGAGCTGTTAGCAAAATCACATCTCCTCAGACAGAAGAGACAGACAGAAGAGACAGACAGAAGAAAGCTTAAAATTCAAACATAACTAGAGTTTATTCTAAGGTTTTGGCTCAACCTCTGAGATGACGTGGGGGAACACAGCCAGCGAAACCTTCAGCAGTCAGGAGGGCAGCAGCTCAGAGCTGGAATTATATTTTACTGCGTATACGTCTTTCTTTTACAAGTGCAGAAGATCAGAGGTGACGTTATGGCATAATTCATAAGTTCTAAGATGTTTTCACTTCCTTTTACTAATATAATACTTATTCATGTCTTTATTTTTTAACCACAGACAGAAAGCGTGGAATTGGTTTATTTCCATGCATCTGTTCATCTGTGTCACTTTCTCTTAATCCTCAACACTAAGCTTTCTGCTGACATCATGTGGCCTATTTGCTGCTCTTTTCCTTTCAGGATGAACAGATCGATGTGGGTAAACAGCAGCTGAGTGTTGGTGAGATTCAGCAGAAGGTTAAGGAGTATAATGCACAGATCAACAGCAATCTCTACATGGTGGTGGTGAGTCACGTATAAACCATTTTTCTCTGAACATTCATTCATGCACAAATGTGTTCTTGAACTGTATTTCAATTGTATTAGTACAGTGGTTCTCAAACAATTTAAATGACCATGATGTCATTTTTGTGTTGTGTTGCGTTGTATATTTTAATTATTAAATGTCTAATTGTTCATAGATCAATTTTTGTCTTAATCGACTAACATTTCTCAAGTCCATTAGGCATGTTTTTAATCCTTTCTCATGCTGAATGACTTATTTCCGACAAACTTATGATCATCTCTGGTAAACACAAGAAGATTTTGCAAGATTCTTTGTAGAGAAAATAAATTTTACAGATCCGTCGGCTAAATCAACTAATCGATTAGTCGACAAAATTGTATGAGTAGACTAAGAATGTTTTTAGTCGAGGAAAGACCAACTAAGATCTTTCTAATACATTTTTCTTGTGTTGTTCTTTAACAAACTTTTGAAGTATAAAAAAAGGCTATGTTAAATTATTTAAGGGAAAAACATGAGGGGGGCCATGGTATATTCTCTATTTTGTCCTTGGCTGAAAAAAGATCCTCTGTAGTATGTAACAGTTTTTCAGATCATTTGGCTCCCATTCTTACAGTTTACGTCTGTCTTCCTTGCAGAATAAAGACGGGTCTTACACTGGATTCATCAAGGTCCACTTTCAGTTAGTCCGTCCCATCTCCCTCCCTCCCCCTCAGAGCCCATGTTCCACAGAGGAGGTAGATCAGCGGGGCAGACTAATGAAACGGCGAACATCTTTCTACCTCCCCAAAGATGCTGCCAAACATCTGCATATAAGCTCACAAACACGAGTACGAGAAGTCATCGAGGCGTTGCTCAACAAGTTCACCGTGGTGGACAACCCGGCCAAGTTTGCCCTGTTTGAACGCACTGAGAAACAAAGTCAAGGTAGAATCCTCAATAATGCAACGTTACAATGAGTCCTCCAAACCAAACGACCACAAATGTTGTTTGTTCCCAACCTCTAATACGACCCACAGGAGTGCCTCCCAAATCAGCATGTATTCATACCTAACCGTGATGATTGCTCATTTAAACACAAGATTGTCAAACCGTCACAGTTTGGTTGAGTTTAGGCAACAAAACTACTCGCTTAACCTCTTATTCACTAGCCCTATGCCCTGGGAAATACACCTTGTTAAAAAAAAGACCAGACCAAAGACCAAGGTAAGGATTTGTAGAAAAACAACATAAAAAAAAGAAAGTTTGGTGTAAAACTGCCAAATGTGATGAAAACGTGATGTAGCTACACACAGAAGATAAATTGCACAGATAACATAAAATAACAATGTTGACTTTGTGTTTCGAGCACCGGTCTTCTGGGTCAAAGTTCTGTGTTATCCATCCACCACCCATCCCACGCGCCCTATGTGGACCTTGTCATTCTTTATAATCTGTAACCTTACTTCCACTTTGGCTTCCATCATAATAACTATGGCCACTAGAGGGCTCCCCCTAACA
Source organism: Centropristis striata (assembly GCF_030273125.1). Taxonomy (NCBI): domain Eukaryota; kingdom Metazoa; phylum Chordata; class Actinopteri; order Perciformes; family Serranidae; genus Centropristis; species Centropristis striata. The sequence goes on along the minus strand of NC_081519.1, from coordinate 6,586,224 downwards.
ATACATGTATATATGGTTCCTAAAAAGTGCTTTACAAACAACATATGGAGTTGTTTTGGGGGAGAATAGGTTTGTATCTACTGTAAAACAAAACAGAACCCAGTTCTAAAGTGCTGAGCTTCATTTCCTTTAGTGTCCATGCGTAAACTGGCTGATGAAGAGCGCCCCCTCTACCTGCGCCTGTGTGCTGGTCCCAGTGAAAAAGTCCTGAGTCTGGTTTTGAAGGAGAACGAGACAGGGGAAGTAAATGTAAGTGCCTCTGAGAATTAATTCATATGCTAAACATAATAATAATAATTATATATGTATATATATATACAGTACAGGCCAAAAGTTTGGACACACACCTTCTCATTCAATGCGTTTTTCTTTATTTTCATGACTATTTACATTGTAGATTCTCACTGAAGGCATCAAAACTATGAATGAACACATATGGAATTATGTACTTAACAAAAAAAGTGTGAAATAACTGAAAACATGTCTTGTATTTTAGATTCCTCAAAGTAGCCACCCTTTGCTTACTAGAATATAAGACATGTTTTCAGTTATTTCACACTTTTTTGTTAAGTACATAATTCCACATGTGTTCATTAATAGTTTTGATGAATTTACAATGTCAATAGTCATGAAAATAAAGAAAACGCATTGAATGAGAAGGTGTGTCCAAACTTTTGGCCTGTACTGTATATATATATATATATATATATATATATACTGCAAAGGCCAACATGTGCATTGTTATTACAACAGATACTATTGAGAAATTGCTCTCCTCCACAGTGGGATGCATTTAGTTTTCCTGAGTTGTGCAACTTTCTGCGAATCCTGAAGCGTGAGGAAGAAGAGCATGTGCGGCAGATCGTGAGGCGCTACACTGTTGCAAGAGACACAATGAAGCAGGCTATGGCAAGGATTAATACTCCTGGTTGATGTTGAGTGATTCAACTGATCTCCATATCTAAACATGAAGAAGAACTTTCTGCCACTTAAGACTGTTGTTTAGAAAAGTAAAAGGGAAGGAAAAAGCTCAGGCAATGACATTTACAAGGCTTAGGCCTTGCTGAATATGTGCAGGCAGAGCCACTGTTGTGAACTGCAAGGAGATAATATATTGTCTAGGACTTAATTGGATGCAATTCTTTCTTGGAAAAACATGCTGCTTGACTGGATTATTTATAGTGGTATTAAAAACACAGTTTTAGTCTTTCTGGTCATTTATCATGTGACATTTAGTTTCATTTATTTTCCGTGAAGCTGTTTTTAAATTTTGGCACTTTAATGAACCTGTGAAATGCATTTGGGTGAGTCAAAATGTGAAACAATGTGTTTATATTCTAACTATCTAATAAATTTATGATAATAAATCATGGGTCATTTTGATGTCATTGTTCAAATTATATATTAAATACTTTGTTTGTGTTTAGTGGTAGTCCACATTAGTAGTAGTCCACATTCTAGTGTGGTGAGCCAAAGCCAAAGTACACCATGTGGACAAAAGTATGTGGGCAGCTATACATTACAGCCATATGTTACAGCTGAAAAAATCATATAAAACCACAGGCATTTATTTTTTTGTGGTAATGGCCTCCACTCCACTCTTAGATTAGGCAAGAGTCAATCAACTGTCAAGGAATGCTTGATTACAATGATTATGTTTAAATATGGCAATTGTAAAGGGTTTCCAGATCCTTACTAGAGACATATTTGTTTTTGTTTTCTAATGATGAATGAATAATTATAAATGTTGGAGTTTGTATTCCTTCTCACTTTTTGAATAAGTGCATTATTGTGTTACCAGAGCAAAGTCCTCCATATGGCCTTTGATAAAAAAAAAACAGCAGCAACAAAAACTTACACAAAATATGCCAAACATATTAAAATTAATTTTAGGTGCACTGAAGATGTTTGAATACAATTGTTTGATTTTTAAGTAAAATTTGAAAAAAATAAAAATACAATATTTTGTAATACAATGTATTATGATACTGCTGGTTATTTTAAAAGGCCTGGTAAATAAGCAGTAGGTTTGTCTGTCCTTTTCATAATTTCCCACTCTTGTCCATGTGGTGGCGCTAGCTCAACATAATCTCTTCACCGGTCTGCAGAGAAAAAGACGGAGAAGAAGAACGTGTAACGTTAGTTAGCATCAGCGTAAACAACTAGCGTAGTTAGCAATGTGTGCTATCTTGAAACAGTTGTAGATTTAGCAACCCACCGAGACAAATTCATCTAAGAACAGTTCATACCTGCGAAAACATCAACTCATACTTTAGGTACGTCTTTAACCAGCGAAGCAGAAACGACAAACGCCAGTTATCAACCCAGCTAACGTTAGCTTTCGGCAGCGACAGTAAGCGTTATTTTGTAAAGCAGACAAACATGTTGACCTGGCTAATGCTAGTAACAGAGTGCTAACCTGACTGGTAATGTCAGCAGCCAGGACAGAAAGTGACACAACAGCCACTTTTACTAAAGCTGTACTGGACCAGTTTTCTAATGTTGTTGTCGGTCAAAGCTCGCTATCGTTAGCCGAGTCGTCCTGTCCAGATAACCTATGCTAATGGTTCCTAGCCTTCTTGAGTCCAAGTACAGCTGACTAACGTTAGCATAGGAGGGTGGTGGTTTGCGATGGTAGCAGGCTTTGTGTTGCATTGTAATATATATAACAGTATATATAATGTTGCATTGTCTGACTGAACTGTCATGATTGCTACAGTCTGGCATATGTACATTAGGACTCAAATTTTAACCTGACTCCATATCAGGCTGGGATTGTCTTCTATGTGTCCTTTAATTTGAGTCTTTCATGTTACCTATATAATATATATTGGCATCTACAGTAGTGTCACGATTTCAATTCTGAATCCATAATCTATCAATCCATCTTCCTATTTTTCGTTATGGAATATTGGATTCAAAGCAGAATGGAGAAATCAAAGATTTGACCATATGGCCTTAGTGTGGTACATTCCAGAAAAATATGGTGGTTTCACACTTGCTACCATGTGGCCTGTATTTTAAAATAATTTGAAAGTGTGAATGACAGTTGTCAGGACATAAAACTAATCTGTTAATGTTAATTAATCAAGACCTGAAAGGCAAACAAAGGCACATCCAGAAGAATTTTTAAATAAAAAGATGTAAACGAATTGTTACCTTAAAATTGAAAGCCTTATCAAATTGTAGATTTGGAAAATCGTCATAACCCCAATGCCTAGTATATATATATATATATATATATATATATATATAGTATATTTTGTACTGGCTATAAGTCCATAAGAATAGTTGTTGCAGCATAGTATAGCCTATTTTCTCTTCATATTTAAGGTAAAGTAATTGTCTGTGGTATCATTTTTCGTTCCACAGAAAACTATCTTTCCAGCATCAGCTGAGAAATAGAATGTTAATTGTTTATTTTGTGGTTGATTGTTATTATGCTCATGTTATAATATACTGCCTGATGTGTCCCTTTTCACTTTTGGTAGGTTGTATGTTCTGAACGTCACCTTTCATCTGGTACAGTAACACTGTAACACCGCTGGCAGTCCTGTGACCCAAGAAAATAATGTGCTGCAGCTGAAGATGGGTGGCAGCGGCTCCAAATCCAAAGGATTTTGGCCTTTTTCTGGCTCAGGTAGTACGGACGATCCAACCAAAGATGGAAATGAACAGTCAATGTCAAGGGTTCGAAGTTTCCCAGGTGCAACACCTTTCGTGTTTACTAGACGAAGGTAAATATAGCCTCAGCAGCATAATCATATTGCCTTACAACACAAACATCCATATTGATATTTCTTTTAGTTCCTAGAAAAAGCTGACTTTTTTTGTTGACTACAGTCATTGGACTAGTTTGAGGTCCTGGTCACTTTTGTATCCATAATGCTCCACAGAAAAATAATTCCTATTGATGTAATAGCATAGCTCAGTTACTGTGTCCACGAAATTGCTTTAATTGGGCAAGTTTAATTGTTCTTTCAGCTACCATTGGTCATGCTTCATGCATTCCAGAGGCAAATCCAAATGACTGTATTACCCGGGAAGTTGCTGATAGCAGAAATAGCAGTTATATGAGTTAAACCTTTATGGACCAAAAAAACAGCAGTGGACGGCTCCTCTCTCTCCGTCGCAGGACGGAGAGATACAAAAGATCCTTCACTCCTACAGCCATCAGGCTGTCTCATTCTAACAGAGATTCTACCAGACTAACTGAATTTCCCCTCGGGGATAAATTAAGTAATTTTGATCTGATTTGATTGATTGATTAAATGTTCGATTTGCCAGAACATATTCGTCAAAAGGTGTTTCATATTCCATTTATTACATCAATGCAACAAAAGGCGAAAAAATTATAAGATGAGTCAGGCGTGGGAATCCAGAGCGAAATGGGTTACTGACCAGGTGTAGGCCTATCACACAATGGGGAGGAGCTCACCTAAAAGGTGTCCGATCGGAAAAACAGTGCAATGTCGCAACACGTCCTACGTAAATAATGATATTTTGAACAATGAATTAAAAAATCTTCAAATTCAAGGATGCACACCATTGTGCCATGAGCAAGCGACATACGAAATCTTAGGTCAGTCTGACTAACGATCAGCGAGAGATGCCCTCGATACACACACACACACACACACACACACACACACGCACACACGCTTCTTGCTTTATAGATAGATATCTTACAATATTGTCTATAACAATGGATAATAAAATGAACTTCTCTACTGCAGCTCTTTGTACTTTGATGAAGATGGCGACTTGGCCCATGAGTTTTATGAAGAGACTATTGTGACAAAAAATGGACGTAAAAAAGCCAAGCTGAAGAGGATTCAAAAAAACCTTACACCTCAGGTGAGGAAGTGATAATCCCTCACAGGGCTTTGCTCACCAACAGTAGCTCTGTGAATTAGCAGTCCAAATAATTGTAATCTCTTTTGTGTCCTTTCTAGGGAATTATAAAGCTGGACATCCCTTGCATCCATGTAGATTTCCCAGTTGTCCTCTGTGAAGCCTGATGATGTCTGAGCAGTGTCTCAGACTTGCCACTGTGTCAACTCCGTCCTGTGGTTTCCCCTACAGCTGGAAGCCTGAACCACCTTTTAAAATAACATGATCTCTTGATATATTTGATGCCCTTATGTGGACAGGCTGATGCGATGTGTGCTGAGCCTCTGCATGTGATCTGTTTTGGCTTGTGTGCAGTTAGACACAGAATAGGTCACCAATGGAGATTGTGAAGGATGCCAAGTCGGCAAAACCTACTCCGTTTACAGATCATGGTTTGTGTGCATGTAAGTGTGAATGTGTGTGCTGACATGGAATGAAATGTGACAGAGTCTGTACTGCTGCAGATTGTTTTCTGATATGATTCATTGAACTCTAGGAGTTTGAGGAAAATGGAACCAGTTCTTCCCTCTGTCACGGTCGTATCTAGAGTGGGAATGTTTTAAGTGCACACTTTTGTTTTTTTTGACACCATCATGACTTGCTTTATTATGCATGAAACAGGATCTGCTCATCAGTAATACCCTAGGGAGTTGACAATCAGTGGCCCACAAAATCTGAAGTGGATTATTGTCATGATGTTGGATGGACCGGCTTCAACGACCTCAGAGCCACACATGTACACAGCAGCAGTGAGTCTAGTAAGAGATCCTGTTGTTTTGTTTGCTGCTTTGGCATACTATGTTTCACTTTTAATTTATTATCACTGTTTTTTAATTACAGTACCAAATACTAAACTGTGTCATAGTCCTTTTTATGTTAATGCATTTTAGTTGAACAACATATTAAAGTGCATTTACCTTCTCTCAAGCTTTCAACATTAAGGAGGAATAAAAAAAATATTTTAATTACCATCGCCTATATAAACTCCTGGGAGGTCACGTTCTATGACAGAAAGTTATGTGTGGTTGGTATTTAATTTGCTGATTTTAATTATTTAAAAAAAGAAAAAAATATTTTAACTTTTGTCAATTTCATGAAAGAATGTTTTACATTATACATACAATTCATTACATTCCCAGCCAGTTATAGAAGTTAAAGCTGAGGAAAAAAAGAAATAAATAAAAATGAATAACTGAATAAATATTAGTACCAGTATCATGACCATTTCAATAAATAAGGATTGTTTTCTGCATTAAATGTTTTGTTAAAAAAGTTTTCATATCTGTGCTTATACAAGATGCCTATAGATGCCGATATGTCTCACCCATTATACTGCCTTGAGGACTTTGATTAGTAACGTGTTAGTGATGCAGTAAAAACATAATCCAGGACAAAAATAGTTCCTTCCAAACATAACTGGGAATGTAATTTTAAAGAGGCCAAGCTGAAGAACTATGCAGTCATGGAAAAAAATATTAGACCACCCTTTTCGTTTTAATGCCTTGTACAACTAAAGGTACATTTGTTTGGACAAATATAATAACAACAAAAATAGCTCATAAGAGTTTAATTTAAGAGCTGGTATCTAGCCATTTTCCATGGTTTTCTTGACAATAACCAAAATCTTTATCAAGAAAACCATGGAAAATGGATAGACATCACCTCCAAAATTAAACTTATGAGCTATTTGTATTATTATATTTGTAAAACAAATGCACCTTTAGATGTACCAGGCATTAAATTGAGCAAGAAATTGAAGAAAAGGGGTGGTCTAATTATTTTTTTCCATGACTGCACCTAGGCCTGGGAAGTTAGACTTGCATGGGGTCGGAAATACTTACAGAATCTAAATCAGTGGTTTTAAAGGGACTACAAGCCTCACACACAACATATTCTGCTCGGCGAAACTGAAGTATTTAGAAGATAGGGAAGGTAGAGGAGGAAATCTCTTTTTATTAGCATCAAATGTGTCTTACTGTGTCTTTATATAACAATAATTGGGCAAGCTTATGAGAGGTTTTTGTCTAATAACCAACAGAATTCAGTTCTTTGGCAAAGGTCGTAAATACTAAAATGAACTGACAGGACCTGCTCACCCATGTGGTGGAAATAAGTCTCCTGACCTCCACCTGTGATGAAATCAGCCACCTGTGTAGGAAATTGCAAGCCATTGTTGGGAGATGAAGTGTGTGTGTGTGTAATGAGGGCTTGGTGATGGTAGGAGAGAAATGGAGGGTATAATGCAACCTCCATGGGAAAGGGTTTTCTACAAAGCTGCCTGTGATATTGTTCTCCTAAGAGGATAAAGAGGACTGTGCCAAAATCCACTCCACTTTATTGCTTCCATGAAATGATTTTACTTGACGCAAGTCTTTGTGCTTTTTTGCCTATGAACAACTATGTTTTTTAGCTGAGTCTGGGGGAGACATGGCAAGACAATTACTTCTTGCTGTTTACTTTCACAAAGCTGTAATAATATGCAAGGCCATGAGGTGAATTGCAGTTTTGAGGTTAAAAGAAAAGATTTGACTCAGCAAGCCACCCATCCTCTGGCTTTGCTGACAAGAGTCTGGGCACAATTTAAGAAATGAGAAGTAGGCTTTTACACACAGAAACCTGTTAAAATGTGTAAATTCTAGTTTCCTGTGAAGCTATATGTGTCGAACCTGCCATGTCTAAAGTTTTTATGGTTTGTTTTTGGGGGAAACAACAGAAAAATCAAGACTAACTTAGCTGATTTACCTGTGTTCTGGTGGGACTGTCTTTTTAAGAGGAATCTCAGTCACAAGGTGTGCATGTGTATTTGAAAAGGTTATAATGGGGAAAGGAGGTAAATCATGCTTTGTCAATATAAGCACTTTTATATGTTTTCTTTGCTAAAGGTGCAAACAGATCTTATAAAAAGGTCTTTATGAAGTTATTCATTAACTTTCTAAGGTACAATGACCATTTAGTTCAACAGAAATGAGATTTTTTTTACGATGCATGAGTGTACCTACATGGTGAGGTCACTTCTTATCTTCCTGTACATCCCTGTGGTGATAAGCTTTAGTGACAATTTTATGGCCTTTATGGAAAATATCTCTTTACACAAGTAACTTAACATACAGACAAACATCTGTTTAACTAACAACTGAATATATAGTAAATAGCTGATTTTCTGGCACTAAAAGTGTGTCAAAAGCCACTCTATTGTGAGAACCTGACACCATAAATTAATCTTAAATCTAAAATTAGCAGACAAAGCAGCAGTAGATGAGTCTTTAACTGTCAGGGAAAGACTTTAGATGTGCTATGCTCACAAGCATGTAGCCGTACTGATGGAAAAAAATGTTTTAACACATCTTGGTACTCGGTAATGTGTGCCAAAAATCTTCATAATGGATTCTAAAGCCTTTAGCATATCCTAACCCTCAAAGAAAGACATGAGGATCACGAGTAAGCCATAACTAACAGGAAGCCTGTTTAAGGTGTGAATGGTTTCACATGCTTTCAGTTGAGTCATGATGGTAAAAAATCTGTTTACTGTGCTATCTCCTGCTTTGGTGCTTTCAAAGGCTTAATTTGAACTGACTACTTGAGAAAAAACACTATAAAACCTTATAGCAGACTGTACTTCAAAATGTTTGTATGCCCTGTCAATGACATCTGAGCAATGCACTTGAAGCATACTCTTTGAGACTCCCAAACAGAGGTGGAGTCTGTTGGTTATTTAAACACGAGTCAGTGGTGGATGTCAGCACAGAATGAACAACATCGTTTGTCTGCTTGGTTGACAGACTCTGTTAATGGAGCATAATAAGGAGCTTGAGCTGTATGCATCCTGATCCAAACAACTGGAATAGCTTAATTCATCTTCTTTCATCTGGAGATCAGAGAGGAAAAGGCTGCCGGTAAGACACATTGTTTGGACAAGTCAAGAAATGATGGATTTAACAACATATTATGATAATTGTGCTGTGTCAAGCAGATTTGCGGGGTTTCTGGCACAACTGAATGGCGTATGGAGAAGGGGAGAAGTCTGAAGTCAAAACTCCAGCACTTGTAAAACAACTTTATTGCAAGACCTTAAAAGAGAGAAGAGAGTCTTGAAAAAGAGTTGTTCTATTTACTACACATCATGAAAAGACAGATTTAAAACATATTAAGGATAATTGTGCCATATCATGAAAAAATGAATTCCACTCACATGGATTACATTTTTTTTTTTACCATTCGGAGCAAGCTCATATTTAAGCTAAAATGTATAGAATAGTCTGAAAGTCATTTTTTCTCAAAACAGATACACTATATGACTTTGAATCTGATTCAATTCCAAGTGCCATTATCAACTTTTTGGTACTAAAATAATGCATTTTATGGGCAAGATACAAAAAGCTTGGAGATTGTGTAAATGATGGTCTAAAGATTATTTTAGGTAGCCAAATAATCTACAGTTCAATTCAGTCTTTGAAACACTAGGGCACAGCAAGTTCAAATTAAATAAGCTTTGTTGAATGCCAATATATTAAAAAAACAACAACTAAAGAACCTGACCATGTATGTCTGTGTCATATTCATTTACTCAGGATAGACTAACTTTTTTTTCTGCTGCAATATAAACTTAGCTATAGCAAGCTTGAAACAGTTGAAAAAGTTAAAAGAAAATACCATAATGTTATAGCCAAACATAAAGTGTGATTTATATTTGGCCTGATCAATGCATCTTGCCTCAACGTTCAATTCAGAGCATCATTTAAAGAATGAACTACTTTGGTCTTTATTCAGGGGGAGTGAGCGGCATAGGGATATCATTTTACCTTGAAATTGATGCCAGATCAGGTTATGATTATGCTAAAGTGTAATATAATACTATTTTTAAATCAAAACCACATGCTCTATTATTACCTGCGGCAAAAAAACAAGAAATTATATCCATCGTAAATTTGAACCCCCCCCCCCTACTCGGGAATTAGATGCACCGAACTGTTGTTGCTCAACGTTTAGCCGTCATCACGTCGCTCCTGCCGTGTCTGTGTTAGCTTTAGCTGGCAGGGTTGTCAATCATCAACATGGATTGAACAGACTCTGACTTTTATATTTCACATGGCAGGACGCTGGAAAAGCAATGTATGTGACGGGTACATGAGTGGAATAAGCCCGAGACCTCAGCTTCACCAGAACAGGTCAGCCTGGACAGGAAGAAGAAACAACACGTTAGCTAACTTAGCATGCTTGTCAGTTTCAATGAAACTTTGAGCTAATTTGGCCAGTTTACGTTAACTGAGTTCGTGTACGGAAGAAGTTTAAAGTACGAGGGAACTTAAATGTACAGTAAGATGTTAAAGGTGGATAGTTTCGTTATAAATGTATTAATTTGCTTTGAATCTTTCTCCAACTTCCCTTTAAACTTATTTGCCTCAACTGAATTTCGAAGGAAAATGATTCATGTAACTTTAATAAAACCGGAAGTAGACTTCCATTCACCATACTTGGTATTATTGGTAACAAGCAGTTGCTTAAATGTACAGTTAGATGTTAAAAGTAGATATTTTCGTTATTAATTTGGTTTAAATCTTGCTCCAACTTCCCTTTAAACTTATTTGCCTCAACTGAATTTCAAAGGAAAATTATTCATGTAACTTCAATACCTCGGGAAGTTGACTGCTATTCACCTTACTTGGTATTTTTGGGTTTAAGCAGTTGCTTATAACTTATCTTCCAGATGTTATAGGTACTGTTTAATAACAGTATACATTTCCGTATGTTCACTGATACTTAATCTACCAGTGAAAGCATGTCGCTTTCACAACACCTGAAACTCAATGAAATACTTGCTCAAAGCCACAATTTCCTGTTTTTCTGATTTAATATTGGTGTCATCAGTAGAAAAGTTTCCAATTACCTTGACAACCTTTGTTACATGTGGAATTGTTTTTTTTTTGTCTTCTATTTGTGGCTGAATTTAACAAAACTGCTTTATTTTTCTTCTCAAGAGAAAGAGGAGAGAACGCGAGCAGTGACCATGGAGGCAGTATTTCACTCTCTCTTCACCACAGCTGGCCAGCTGCCTTGGTTACTTCTGACCCTGTTAACATCATGGACAGTCTTGTGTTCAGCAGATATAAAGCAGACAAGATGGCCATTATATTCCCAGAAGCCAGTTCTTCTCGCCTGGAATGCCCCAACACAGGAGTGTGCCCCGCGACATCGCGTAACTTTGTATCTCGACCAGTTTGACATTGTTGCATCTCCCAATGAGGGCTTTGTCCGGCAGAATCTCACAATTTTCTATAAGGAGCGCCTTGGGTTGTATCCCTATTATAAGCATGATGGTATTGCAGTGAATGGAGGCCTTCCACAGCTTGCCAACATGGTTCAGCACTATGACAAGATGCCTGAAGGTGTGCAAAAATATATACGCGAGCCAGAGGCAAAAGGTTTGGCTGTAATTGACTGGGAGGAGTGGCGCCCATTGTGGATCAGAAACTGGGATATTAAAGATATTTATCGAGTTAAATCCCGTGAAATGGTGGCCAAAAAGAACCCTACCTGGACCGTAGAACAAGTGGCAAAAGTTGCACAGCAGGAGTTTGAGCTATCTGCCCGCAAATTTATGCTGGATACTCTGAAACTGGCCAAGAGTTTAAGGCCCAATCAACTGTGGGGCTTCTACCTGTTTCCAGATTGTTACAACCATGACTACAGGAGTGGCCTGAAGAACTACACAGGCCGCTGTCCTGTTGTGGAGATGGCCCGCAATGATCAACTTAACTGGTTGTGGATGGAGTGTACAGCATTCTTCCCATCTATATACATCGGTTCTGCAATAGCCTCTACGAATGATGGGCGCCTCTTTGTCCGAAACAGGGTAAAGGAGGCGATGCGCCTGGCATCTGTTGGGGATGGATTAGCACGCCCTGTTTTTGTTTATACCCGCCCTACTTACATCAACCAGATGACCCTTCTCACTCAGGTTAGTTGGCTAAAGCAGTGGTTTTCAAACTTTTTGTGCAAGCCAAAATCTCAAGGCACACTGTATTCATATCGGTGCAAAATATCACTGATAATATCACACATGTTATCACTCTTTTTCTTTACTTTGATGAATCACACTGCAATAATCAGGGCTTTCCACTTGGACATGGAGTAGCTAGTCAGTGGGGAAAAGCTGCCATGGTCCAGCATTTACGTGCATTTATTTACCATGTAAACCGACTCTTATGAAGCCTTATTAGGAAATGTTTTGACCTAAACCTAGATCAGTGATATGGGTCGTTTTGACCAAAGGCTCATATGAGTTATTATAGGTTGTTTCAGCAGGTGCAAGTGATGTCCACTTCAGTCAGAGGCACTGTTTACAGGACGGGTGCTTTAACCAGCTGAGCCATAGCAGGGTTGTGGTTTAGCTGAGGTTTGTTTGAGGTACTACTACTGTAATGTCAGTGTATTTCCTACAGTAGATGGTGGTCGGCACGTCTCTAGTTTGGATAAGTATGTTGGAGGTGGTCATGGAAGATAAAAAAAATATAAAAAATGCCAACCTAAAATATATATATATATATATATATATATTGTGTCCCCCATCCATAGCAGTACATTCTTTAGCTCCTGTGTTGGTGTTCCTGCCTGCTTCTCTAAACTGGGGGTGTGCTGACCACCATCTACTGTAGGTAGTACACTGACTATGGATAAGTACCTCATACAACCAACTTAAATAAATTCAAGCTATCTTTTATATTGTTTCAGCTTGACTTGTGTTTGACACTAAAATAACGTCCCTGGCTTGAGGAAGTTAGACAAAATAGGTGAACATTAAACTTTGTTGAATGCGTATTGGTAGAGTACTCCACTGAACTGTTTGTGTAAATGTTTTATAGATGGATCTGGTCTCTACCATTGGTGAAAGTGTTGCACTTGGAGCTGCAGGTGTAATCTTTTGGGGGGACACCTCCTATGCCAGCAGCAGTGTAAGTGTCATATTCTTTCTGCCCATTTGATACTGAATACCCTAGTGGTCAGAGATTTGGGTTTAACATCCATTTCCTTTTTTTGTCTGCAGGCCAGCTGCTCCATCCTAAATGAATATCTTCGGGGTGATCTGGGCCGGTACCTCCTCAACGTGTCCACAGCAGCAGAGGAGTGCAGCCAGATGTTGTGTAAATCCCACGGCCGCTGTCTGCGCAAAGTACCTGACAATGACGTGTACCTGCATCTCAGCCCCTCAACACACAGCATCACCAGTCAGGGTGGCCAGCTGAAGGTTACAGGCAAGCCTGGCCAAGCCGAGCTGGCTCTTTTCCGCACACACTTCCAGTGCCAATGCTACAGTGGGTACAGGGGTGAGGCCTGTGCTGTGAAAGAAAAAGGGCAGAATAGAGCCTCCTCTGTCTTTGGGACCTGGCCTCTGTGCCTTTTACTCCCACTGGGACTCCTCTTTCTGCTACAGTGAGGAAACCGAGAAGCCCTAACTATTCACTGCTTCTGCCAACCCTGAAAAGGACAGTGCAGACTTTTCAACACAAAGGTGGCAAGTTACTGTGCGCTAGTGGTGCTGATGCATCGACAACAGCAGACAGTCACTCATATCAGAGATTTTTTTTATCCCAGCTAACTGGAATCTGTGACAAGCTGCACTGGCGGAGCTCAAACTTTAGGATCGCCTCCTGGAACTAATGTCCTTCCAGTTTTGCAACTGATCCTTAGCCTATCTCAAATAATGTCAAAAATCAAATCCACTAAAGGCCTTTGTCATGCTCCATATGGACCCTGACCTCCAGACCAGAGATGCTGCATACCATCACTCCACACTAAATGGACTAATTGTGGGACTGTTCCCACAAATGATAAAATACCTTAAAAAGAAACTGCTTAACCTTAAATTTACTGTTTTTAATTAACAATTTTTTTAACATAACATTAAATCAAAAAGTAAAAGAAACATACATTTGATGGCCAGCATTCTGTTTTCATTAGTTTTTGTTGCATCACAACAAAACTACTTTTGGTATTCTGCGTTTTTGTTTGCCTTATGAACAAAATGTAAATAGTTAATTATGCCAGATGATGATAAATTATGAGAAATCGAGCCTTAAATCTCTTTGGTTATCTTTGGCTAACAGAAACAACACGGCTGGACCTGTTTCAGTTCAAACTAGTGCCTTACCTGGGCGATGAAATGCTCTTTTTTTAATAGTTGCCTTTGTTTTATAAATTATAACTATTAAGATTTTTACACCAGTGTTGATCTCAGACCTCTGTTGGGCACAGTGCTAATAATATGACCTCTATGCCTTCCCAGTTTTCATTTAATTAACGAGGAAACTGTTTATATATGAAGGAAAGGATGAACAGATGGTGAAGAAAAGATAAATGTTATGTACTTGCAAATGTTGTCTACTAATTTACATGGATATGACTGTGAAAACAAGTTATGATTTTTCATGAAAACAGACTGAAGCCAGCTGGTCATGGGAGATTAAAGAGGGTTCAAGGTTTACTGGTATTGGCAAATCGTTTGGCTGATAAGTAACAAGAAATTGTAGGAGATAAATGCCAAAAATATGTTTATTTTTAAATTATAAAAGGGTATGTTTAAACATGTCTTCAGCCACAGTTCTTGAATATATAAGGGATCATTTTGAACATGTTTGTGTTTATGTAAAAAAAAAAATGTCTTCCGATTTTCTTTATAGTCTAAAATATCGATATTAGCCCTCAGGGTCTATTCACACTAATCCGTTTTTTTATTGTGTAGATTGCCAGTGGTACTTTGTTGATAGAAATGACTGTAGGTACATCTTCATATTATTTTATTGCCAAGTAATTATATTTACTAGACTGAAGTTAGCTGAGCAGTGCCATATTTATACAGTAGTTTCTGTATCTATTCTGGAAAGCACCGCTCAGAAAAGTATTTAGCTATACCTTAAATTAGTTATGATGCCAGTTGGCAGGGGATTGGTTGTGCTGTTTGATCACAAACGGTTATAGTAAGGAAGTTTGGTGTATGCTGCAAACATTTTGAAATACTGCACTTTAACTACTTTTTTGTTGAGGTGATCTGGCTTTTTTCCATGGTGATTCTTATAAGATATGTTTTTTTGCCATTTTGCCATACATGTATTAATATTAATATTTGAAGCCAAATTTGAAAAATATCAAAGTGTTTTGTATTTGAAAACATTTCATATTCACCTTTTATATCAGAAAAAATAATTATTTAAAGAGGATTTTGAATGTATTTTTCTGTTGTTTTTTTTCTTTTTCCGGAGGCTATACGATACGATACATGTTTAGTCTTTCTGCAAAAATGTTTAAAATAAACCTGGGACGTGCTGTATTTGTATTACACTGATCCGTGTGATTTCTTTTCAACAATGAGAGAAAAACATATGAGCTATTTGAAGTTCACACCAAAGCAAGTTGATATAAAAGAAATTAGATATATACTAAAAGTGGCATTCAATACAATAAAGTTTGTTTTAAGGAATGTGGTAAAAATCAAAAGAAAGTTGATAATAAAGAATATATCCATGACTAAACTAAAAAAAATGCACAAATGTATATTTTATTTCAATTAATAGATACATTTCTTTGAGGAAGAATTCTGTAAATATCTAAATGTAGTTAACGTTTCACTCATTTTCACTGGATAACTTGCACATAATTTCATAAGATACTAATTATTTTTGACTGATGTATTTATTATGTTAAAATATTGTATTTATTTATTTTATTTTCTATATTTTAATTTATTTGGCTGATTACCTTCTGCAGGAAGTGACGCCTGGTGCTTAGTGTTGTTATGTGCAGCTCGTAATGTGCTCCGACGAGAAACAGCGATGCAAACCCTCTCTGTGTAACAGACACATTCATCTAAATTCCTATGCATTCCTCGACTTTCTCGTGTGACCTTTTCTACCCAGTTTTTACTCGATGACTGATCGGACAGTTTTTATCCAAGGAACGCTGAATTTACAGGTCGTTTCTTGTCGGTAAAACCATGTCTAGCTAGAGTCAAGCTTACGATTTCTCCTCTCAGTTTGAAAACGCTAGCTTCCACCAGCATCGACCCGAAGCCTTTTCTGCAACATTTTGACATCATTGACAACCAACGATGCAGAACATGCAGACATGACGATAAAGCAGACAACCTCGTCCACCTGCCAGTGAACGTGTCCAGCAGTCCTCTCCTCTGTGTTGGTATGTTTTCCTCTGGTGCTGTATCTTCCCATCCCGCGTCCAATCTCTGCAGAGAATTAGCTAGTAAAGAGCGACTCGTCGAGCTAATGTTGGCTTATTTGCATGTTTTGGCTGCTTCAGTTCACCCTGTTGCCCTGCAATACTTGTTAATGTTCTTCCTTAACCCTATAAAGCCAAGTGTATCATATTTGATACACAAGTTGTTGAGACCTACATCATCAGTCTGATATATTTTTTTCCTGAAAAACCTGATGTATACATGTGTTGGAGATTTAAAAAAACAACAATTGAGCAACAAATTGCACAAAAAATACCAGATGTAGCAAAAATGATACAGGTTCATTGCTGGGTGAAAACTTAATATCAGCAGATAAATATTTTTTTTCTTGCATATTTGAATTAAATGTTAAAAGGAAAGTCTTAATAGGATAAAAATGTTCGGTTTTATGTTTTTGTTAGTTCAAGAAAAACAAACTGTGAGCAACAAATTGTACAAAAAGACCTGATGTATCAAATATGATACAAATTAGAATTCATATATGCAAATTTATTTATTTATTTTTTGTCAGCAGGTTCAATAAATACTCAAGTTTTTAAAAAATATAATTTTCTGGCAATTATTTCATGGTTCAGGCTTTATAGGGTTAACCCATTGAGGCCTGAAAAACCGCTGGGCGATTTTAAAATAAGCCTCTAATTTTCTGGAAATTCTGGAAAAAAGTGTGAATTCTTCTACTAAATAGATTTTTCAGCCTCTGTAGCAGATAGAAATGAAATTCAGTATTTCAGTATCTCTCAAGTATTTGAGAGCTTATACAAAATACTACAAAACGACGTAAACGCTTTCCAGGCTTCAATGGGTTAATCGAGGAGCGTTAACTGTCTCTTAACTAATTGCATTTCTTGGTGTTTTCTTGATTCACCTTGTGTCTCTGGCTGCAGTCCTAACTGTTGAAACATAGTAAGCTGGTTTACATTGTCACACCTTCAACATCTGTCTGTGGTTTAACCTTTTTCCTTAAGAGCTTCTTTTGTTTCATTGAGTAAACTGTCGACCCCTGACTAAGTGCTATATTTGATGGACATATATTATATTCAATGCTTATCAAAAACACTACAGAACAACTGATAAAATGAGCAAAGTTTTCAGGCGCCATACCTGATTTCAAGCATAAAGCCGTTTTAAATTCATATAATATTTAATGCAATAATTTGTACACTTGTATAAGTATAATACCTTGTATAGCTGCAACAATTATTTGATTAATCAAACAATAATCGATTATTAAATTAATTGAATAATTGGTTTGAGCATTTTTTTAAAAGACAATAAGTCCAAATTCTCTGATTTCAGCTACTTCAATGTGAATATTTCTGGTTTCTTTGTTCCTTTATGACAATAAGCTGAATATCTTTTTGGTTTGTGGACAAAACAAGAGATTTGAGGATGTCATCTTGTGGTTTGGGAAACACTGATTGATATTTTTCAACATTTTATTGACCAAACAACTAATCGATTAATCGTTTAAATAATCGACAGATTAATCGATAATGAAAATAATCGTTAGTTGCAGCCCTAATACCTTGAACAACTTTTCAGGCTCACAAATCTTTTCATGCTTATCTCCTTGTGTGTGTGTGTGTGTGTGTGTGTGTGTGTTATTGCATTATTATTATATAAAGAAGATGATGGCGATGGTGAACATGGTGAAGTTTGTGATTTGGAAGAATTTGAGCTGCTTATTTCCAATAAAGTTTTAAATAAGTTTTAACAATCATACATTCTTAATAGGCCACTTTTTGTATAAATTACGTGTTCTTTCCTGAATCTTGCCAATGCAAAAGCCTTCTATCCTGTTGTTATTTATATCTCTTAGTCGATATTTAAAAAAAAAAAAAAAATGTCATGTAGTTTGCTTCAGAGAAATGAATAAATATTTTTTTTCTCTCTCCCCTAAAAATAAAGAGGCCTTGTGACCCACCTGTGAGGCTTTGGCGACCCCTAGTGGGAGTCAGAATCACCAGGCTGGGGACCAGAGCTTCAGTTTTGGAAATGTGAAGGATTCACCTTATTTACTAAGCACTGAAATGTCTAGTGAAGACATAACCCTTGAGGCAAACATTTCTTTCTCACCTTGAGACAAATAACTGAAGGCCGACCTGCCCTCATAATCAACGTAGAATTGCATCTGGAGATGTGGCAACATTAGTGTAAACAAAGCTTGTGTTCTCATTTTTTTATGTATGTGGATAATAAAACCAAAGATTGTGAAGGGGATGGTGATTTTAGCTGTGAAACAGTTAGAAATACTGTCTGACCAGGACCTCTCAGACTATCCACTGTCCAAGGTTATAATAGTTTTTTATTTTTCATTAGTTTTAGTTTTAATTTCATTGTCAATTTTTGTTTTCAAATTCAGTTAGTTTAGGTTAGTTTTTAGAGTGGGTTTGCTAGTTTTAATTAGTTTTTATTTTTTGGAAAATGCTTAGTTTAAGTTTAGTTTTTATTAGTTTTAGTTTTTTTGTAATGGGGTACTTGTTGGGTGCCAGATGAAAAAAAGTCACAATAAAATGTGCCTTTATCTCCTTTTATTATCCATCTCAGCCCAAATAAGTTTATTAAGTCATAAAACCAGATAGATGAAATAGATTTCATATCAACCAAAAAGGTTTACGTATGAAAAAAGTTGACAAAGACGAAAACTAAGGACATTTTCACTATAATTTCAGTTAGTTTTAGTTAGTTTTGTAACCACAAATTACAGTTCCAGTTAGTTATCGTTTTTTAAAACCTCTCGTTTTTATTTTTATTTCAGTTAACGAAAATGTTTTTTCAATTCTAGTTTTCGTTATTTCGTTAGTTTTCGTTTACTATAATAACCTTGCCACTGTCAACAACTTTTTTCCAGATTGTTCATCTCGTCAAAATGAATTTCTTGCGGAACCGTCTCGTTGTTCTGGGCCTGGTGTTGCTGGCCACGTTACTGTTGTACCTGCTGCTGCCATCCATTCGCCAAGGCAGCATGGAGCCGTCTCTAGACGCGCAAAAGATGGGGCTGAGTGCCACCCCTCCTCCTCCGCTTCCAACCATCAATGTGTCTATTCGTACTGGACAGCTGCCCGGGGACCCGCCGCTGTTCTTCAGAGAAGCTCTACCTATTGACGGAGCAGGACGACAGATATTGCCACGGTGAGCTGATAAGAAGAGACAGATTTACAACATCAGAGCAGATAACGTAGCTTTTCCTTGCAATCACAGCCAGGGTGAACAAACCGGACAATAATGATGGTAGATTAACCCATTGAAGCCTGGAAAACGGATAAGTCGTTTTTTAGTATTTGTATAAGCTCTCAAATACTTTTAGAATTTCATTTCTATCTGCTACAGAGGCTGAAAAATCTATTATTTAGTAGAAGCGTTGACACTTCTGTTGAATTTCCAGAAAAACTTCAGGTTTTAGGGGCTGATTTTAAAATCGCCCAGAGGTTTTACAGGCGTTTTAGGTCTCAATGGGTTAAAGCACTTACTTGCCTCTGATGAAATCCTGAGAAACAAAGTAATTTCTCTGTGCAGGCTGCAAGTGGTCCTTCTGCATGGCCAGGCCTTCACATCCAAAACCTGGGAAGAGCTGGGTACGATGGCCCTGCTGGCAACTAACGGATATCAGGCTTTAGCTATGGACCTTCCAGGTAAGCTTCAGGCTCATTGCACATTATCAGCACTTGATATCACATAAAGGCACAATGAATAGGATTTGACTCAAAATGAAAGAATATCTCCTTTCAATCCTCATTTATGACCCACGACAAGTATGTTGCAGTGTCTGTATCTGCAGAAACCCTGCTGTCTGTCTGTTTTTTGTTCTTTCTTTTCCTTTTGCTGTGGTAGTGATATTTTCGTTTGGTCACTGGGTTGTGAGGGCTAGAGTCTGTGAAAACGTAGGGACCAATAGGCAAGGCAAGGCATGGCAAGTTTATTTATATAGCACAATTCAGACACAAGGCCATTCAAAGTGCTTTACAGGGGCAAGGTTAAAATACATAAAACACATTAGAAAACATTTAAAAGCGAATTTTAAAAAAAATAAATAAATGAAGTGAATGAATAAAAAATTTAAAAGCGAATGAATAAAAATTACAGGTTAAAATGGAAACAGAAAAGTCTTCAGACTTGATTTAAAAGAGCTGAGAGTTGCAGCAGACCTCAAGTTCTCTGGGAGTTTGTTCCAGAGATTTGGTGCATAAAAACTAAACGCTGATAGCCACATTTTAAGCACACATCCAAGAGGAATCTATAAAACTGTGTTTACAAACCACAACGGACAAACCCTTCTCATTGTGCATTTAACTCTTCATAATAATATGTATGGGCTGATACAGTAACAAACAAAATTTAGAGATCAGGATTATTTTTAAATTGAACCTAAGTTCTAACATATATAAACTCCTATTGCACATTGTTTTGCACAAATTTAGTCGAAAACGGTTACAGGCAATCAATTTTCTTCACAATGAATAGTAATATACTAGGAAAGTCTGAATGTAACAGGTGAGTAGGTTGGCCTACTCATTCTGAAATAAAGACCAACAGGTCAGTGTTCAAATAGATAATATAATTTAATTATTATTTTTTTTTGTGTTGGTTTAGCTCTTTTGTGTTTCCTGGGCCGATAGTGCACTCTTGTGGTTTAAGATCAGAAAATGTTTTTACCTGCCTAACCTGAATATAGTCTGTTTCACTGGGTTTGCAGTGTTCAAACCTTTCAGACACAGTAATGTGTAAATAGAATGAAATTTTGGTGTGACTGGATGTTGATCGAAGTGTAAATATTACCATTATGTTTCAAAATCCTTCTTGGAGGCTACGGAAAGTCGCCAGACTCCGAGGCTTTGAAGACTGATCAGAACCGAGTGGACCTCCTTTCAAGGTTTATGGAGTCTCTGGGTGTCCGGGCAGCCGTGCTCCTGAGCCCGTCCTTAAGTGGACATTACTCCATCCCATTCCTCATGAAGAATAGCGCTCAGCTGCAAGGCTTCATACCCATAGCACCAGTCGGTACCCGAAGCTACACTCCACAGCAGTACCAAAATATTCAGGTAAGGGAGGTAAAGATTATGTGTGTTAATAAATTAAAACTGAAACAAGAGACATATTATGGAATCCATTCCTTGTGTTTTATGTGAGGAAAGAAACATCGCTGCCTGTGTTTGAATAGCTTCTGTTAGCTTCACATTTGACAAACAGATTTGTATATTCAGATTGGTAGCCTTTCCAGTTTCAAGATATCATATACTCAACATGAGCAGAATTGATACACACTGTGATTAAAAATAACGAAAAAACAGGATATTGACCATATAACATGATTTAAGAAAAATAGGTCACATTTATTTATATAATGATGATAAAGTTATATGTAACATATTTGCAATAAGTTTGGACAATCATGCAAGAAAACAAACTTAAAATAAGAGATGTGCTGAGCTTAAAATAAAAACAGAAATTGTGTGTTTTTGTACGTTTCAGTTGATAGAATGACGTGTTTGGTGTGGAAGCAGATATGGGTCATTGATTTTTCTTTGTTCACAAATAATTTCACAGCCGGCAGTTGCAAATCACCTTTTGTGTATAGTGAGAGAAAGTTGCATGCACTTAAGGTGTAAAAACAGGGTGCACATTAGTGTCACTGTCACATGCACATTAAGAAAATTTGAAATGTTAGATGTGTCTTTCTCTCAGACTTTGCAAACTTCTGCAAAACTGTATTACACATCCACAAACCTTAATTTGTGAGATTTTTTCTTTTTTCTCATGAGGGTTGACTTTTCATTTTTGGGTGAACTGTGAGGTGAGACTAGGAGGCCTCTTTATGTAACATGTCTCTTCAAATACCCATTAAGTAAAGCATTGTGCACTAATGGATTCTACACACTGTGGCTTTATTACATTTTGCTCCAGAGATGTAGTTTTGCAGTGTGTCTCAATAACATTGTTTTGGTATTTGTGTCATGCCTGTAAGCACATACTTAAATGCACAGTATGTAATTTCTGCAGCTTGGGGTCTCTCAGTTGAAACAATAACAAAAGACAGAGTTTAATGACCAACCAATGAAGGTCTTTAAACCAGGAGACCAGTGTTTGTGTCTCGTTTATGGAAGTTTTGTCCAGAAGTAGTGTTTTTGTGCCCTGTTTTTGGAAGTATTTTTAAGCCTAACATGTTGCTTTTACCTAACCATGATCAAGTGGTTTGAGTGCCTATCGTTAACCAAATTGTTGGAAAGGAAATAGTTTAAAACATGTCACACGTCACAATGAGAACGAGTTGCAGAGGTCAGGATTTTTGTGGTTCACAAATGTAGAGATTCTGTGACTTTCTGGTTTGCAGAAACATACAATTTATTCTGGGGACTTGCTTGCCACAAAACCCAGTCCCAAGGGTCACAAGATTATCATTTTCCCAGTTCATGTGTTTTCATGTTGCAACAAACCAGATGTCACACCACGACAGCTCTGCTTTTATGGGGCTCCTGGGGGTCTGAGCTCTGGGCTAGCTGTACATTTATTTCACTCAGTAAACAAGCCGCTCAGTGAGGCAGAATCCATTTGTGTTTTTATGGCTCTTTTTGCTTAAACAGTGCTGAGGAAAATAAGCTTTGTAGGGCTGCAGCCAACAACTGATCAAAAATAATTCTAAATGTCAGAATAATGGCTCTTACAATTTCTAAAGTGACATCTTCACATTGCTTGTTTTGTCCAACCAAGAAAGATTACTATCAAACATAAGACAGCCAGAAAGCTTCACATTTCTATGCAACACTAGAGCCACCAGGCAGTTACAGTAAATTTATCACCCACATGTAGTCAGAGGGCTTTGTGCATCTTTACACTTGATATTGGTGTCTGTAAGTGTGAACATGTCCTTTTTTTATTCGGTGTTGTCTCATAGTTTTCTCACTCCTGTGTGCTTTTTTTAGACTCCCACTCTAATTGTGTTTGGAGCCCTGGACACAAATATGGGTGCCCAGTCCCACAAGAACCTCATACAACTTCCACATCACTCTGTGCTCAAGTTAGAAGGAGCTCGCCACGCCTGCTACATGGACAAACCCAGAGAATTTCACCAAGGGCTCATCGACTTCCTCAGCAAGCTGAAGTGAGATGTGCAGCGGAGGAATACGATGTAGAAACAGGGACACAAGTTCCCTCGTCAGTGATTTAGTGTGGCGACTTATCGGAAAGCTTCAAAGATTTACATTATTCTCATGATATCACCCGAAGCAAAGAACACTGGCATGGGATTAGGTTTGAATACATGGAAAATGGCATGTAAAACCTTGTAGTGACATTTAACAATACATTATTTCAGAATTATCCATTATAAAAGCTTTGTTTTTTTGTTTTGTTTTTCAGTTTTCCATAGTGTCATCGAAAAATACTAGTTCAGCTCAGCTTGTTGTAAAAAGTAGCTTCAGACTTGTGTAGTGGTGAGTTTTGTTTCATGTGTTTCATGTCTCTCTTTGCATGTAAAAACATGGAATGTGTTTGCTTCACTGTTACCATTTTTGTAGGTGACATGTCAGCTGCTGTAAATATGCAAATGTAGCAGGTGCCTGTGTTTGAATAGCTTCTGTTAGCTTCACATTTGACAAACAGATTTGTATATTCAGATTGGTAGCCTTTCCAGTTTCAAGATATCATACACTCAACATGAGCAGAATTGATACACACTGTGATTAAAAATAACGAAAAAACAGGATGTTGACCATATAACATGATTTAAGAAAAATAGGTCACATTTATTTATATAATGATGATAAAGTTATATGTAATATATTTGCAATAAGTTTGGACAATCATGCAAGAAAACAAACTTAAAATAAGAGATGTGCTGAGCTTAAAATAAAAACAGAAATTGTGTGTTTTTGTACGTTTCAGTTGATAGAATGACATGTTTGGTATGGAAGCAGATATGGGTCATTGATTTTTCTTTGTTCATAAATAATTTCACAGCCGGCAGTTGCAAATCACCTTTTGTGTATAGTGAGAGAAAGTTGCATGCGCTTAAGGTGTAAAAACAGGGTGTACATTAAGAAAATTTGAAATGTGTCTTTCTCTCAGACTTTGCAAACTTCTGCAAAACTGTATTACACATCCACAAACCTTAATTTGTGAGATTTTGTCTTTTTTACAAATTCGCTGTTCAAAAATATTCCTGCACACATTTTAATTACACATGTACAAAGTATTTCTACAGCGACAAAACCTTTCTTTTTACACTGTTGCAAACTGTTTTTTTCCACATGCTCACAAAAGTTGATATCCAGCTGCTGCAGGCTGTGAAACTGGTTTTAAAACATTCACCAGTTGAAAACACAGTCAGAAATGTTAATATGCATTATCCTTGTAAGAGAAACAAAAGTGAAACTAGCTCAAAATATTAATGCCCCTTATTTGCTTCCATTATTGTGGTGACCTGGAGGTTATTTTGATTTATATATACCTTACACATAAGGTTATTATACTGTTGGCTTTTTTCTGACTTTTGTGAAAGTTCTTGGACATTTTGCTTGATCTTAAAGTAAGAAAACTTAACCAAATACAGAAACGCTGCGCAAAACACAGACAGTTGAGTTTTCTCAATTTCATAATTTTTCTAAATTGGCATGAGTGGCCAAATTGGTAGATATGTTAATTTGTTATGAAGTTAGATTTGTGCGAAAATGTTCAAACAAGACTTCTTCAAATTCAAGCAAAATATATTAATAATTAATTAATAATATTAATCAAAATATCAAATACAAATTAATTGAATTTTGTCTTTGACTATTTTTTTTTAATTTAAATTTTGTATTCGATATTTTGATTAATATTTTTTTGTTTGAATTTGAGGTGGTGTTGTTTGAACATTTTGGCACAAATCTAACTCCATAATTTGTCAGTTTGCATCAGTTTCCTTAAGTTGCAGTGCGTTGAGCCCTCATGTATATTTTATTGTTTTATCGCAGTGTAAAGCAAAAATACATATTTAGAAAGAGGCAGACAGAGGCCCCTAGAAGAGACTAAAGACCAAACTCTTTACTGAACAAATAGTCTACACAGAGGAGGAGACACCCACTCATGTGTTGTCTTCTGACTTGATCTTTGTATTTGTTGTATAAACTCTCAAATGCACTTTGTTTTGGATATAAGCGTCTAAGCTAAATGACAGATGTAGAATTATAGAATTGAAAGGAAGCTAATAAGAAAAAAATGTATTCAGTGAAAGTATTGGTAAACCATTATGAACACAAATATTTCCCTGTTTAAGAAAATGCATTTCTAGATGAAGATGTCTTTTGAGTAAGTTGACTATTAGAGATTCACCTCTTAATGATTGTGGTATTTTCCTGTTAGTTGTGTAGTATGTTTTATGTTACAGTCTAACCTTTTGTTCAGGACAGAACTGTAATAACTGGTTTAAACCAGAATAATGAACTGTAGGATCTGGGATTTGTCAGACAGTAGAGGTGTTTGGAATTTGAATATAAACTAGAAAATTTCTTCTGGGGAAATTCTGATAGGGCCACGGAGGCTACTGCCGGTGTGTGTACACTATGATGAGATTCTTCAGAGATTTCAAACAATTAATACTAGTAATGTTATAATACTATATAATATACAAGGAGCACACCTACAACAGTCATTCATTTTCAAGTATTTATTTATACAGCAACCTATGCCCTTTAACCTCAAAATGTGTAATCACATCAAAGGATCAAAGGCAATCAGAGCAGAGCAATCAACAGAATTAACTGCCAATGTCCCTGAACAGTGACAGCAGGCAGAGGTGGACAGACTGGAATTTCTGTTGGTGCGTGTTGGTGGCGCATCTGTGCGTCCTACGCCCAAACTATAACTCTGACAGCTTTACCAGAGGATGGTGAGTGAGAAGACACATTTTCCTACGTTTCTATGTATAAATTATTTGTGGAATAAGAGAGTGGAATTTACGGCCTGGAGCACAGTTTTCAAATCTATTTTTTGACAATTTTTTCTCTCCCTCTACACTCTGGCGATGATGTCACACACTGTGACACGAACATTCCGTGCAATACACACCCATTATAATCTCAGAATTTCTCCAAAAATGATCATGGTCATTGAACAGGGATTGATAAAAAACTATATGACCTATCGAAACGTGGATTAATACACAGATACACAAGACTTGTGTCTACTGTTTAAAGTTTCTTTGGTGAAAGTATGCTGGAGAAGTAGATGTTAGAAAAACTCCAATTATTGTTCTTTTTCGCTCATTTTTTTTCGGGCGTCCCATTCACTTCAATGCAAAATTTTGGGCAGACTTACGTCGCGAAAAATTTGTGTCCGGAAAGAAAAGTTATAGCACACCGATCCCGATCAAACCGCACGTTTTGAATAGTAGACTAGTAGCGGGATGAAATTGCGTTCAGAAGAGGAAGAAGAAAAATCCACAGTATGACAATAGTGCTCGAGGCTGTGCACTGGTCCCAATTGCCCCGTGGCCCTAACAAGTATAGGTTGTATCCTTTCAAGGTTAAATTGATGCAGTAAATTTAACCTGACAATATTGCATGGGCGCCTAGTGTCATTTTTTTAAATTATATAAGTTTTTAATATTGCCTTTAAACCATTTTGATACCAGAATAATAAAAACCTATTGCTTTTAAGCCCAGTAGATGGTGCTGATGACATCTTTAATGCCATTCTTATTTAACAGTAAATTACTATCAAGTTACTGAAAGGGATGCAAATGTTTTTTGTACAAATTGCATTGTTCAAAAATACTTGTACAATAGTCCACACACTTTTTCATGTAGTTTTTATGACAATGTTGGCCACTCTGTCTGCTTGACAATCCAATTTTGGTGCAGTAAACATAATTTAAAGGTGCTGAATGAACCAAAAACTTTACCTTATTTGATAAAACAGATGTTTAAAGTTTTCCTTTGGGGGCATGATATGCAGCTGAAAAAAGACAATAAATTACACCACAATAATAGCACAATACTCAATAATCACAATCACAATATGATTGTATTTTGAAGACAATATCGTTATAATATTGTATCGCACCCAGCCTTATTTTATGTTAATTTATTGTGATTTATTGTGTAATAATATTGTGATCCTTGACAGAGAAGTATACATTTGGTGACACAAGTGGATGCTGATAATAATGCTGCATTTTCTTTTTTTCCTTTCTTTGTTTTTCTTATTCCATCATCCAGCAGTAAAAGTGCATCACTCTCCATATTTTCCACTATTTTGTTTCCATGGAAACTGTTTGCCCTTCATGATTTCCTCACACACACACACACACACACACACACACACACACACACACACACACACACATACCTAATACACTAATACACTCAAAGAAACATGTCTGCTTTGATATCTTGTTAGCTGCACTGGAGGCGATCTTGGCTCCACAGTGGGAGAAGCAGGTGAGGGAGATGGAGCCACCAGAAACCAAAGGTGATCAACTGAGTGCTGAATGAAGGGATACTTGTATGAATTTTTTATTTTTTACTTATTTTAAAGCTGACTCACAAGTTTGCCACCAAATATGATCAAGATAAAGCTTTTGCCAAAGATTTAATCAGATTATTTTAGTTTCAGTATTTTCACGTTTTAACTCTCTTCACCTTCCTTCCTCGTCATTTGCTGCTTTCAGCGTTTAGTTGACTCTTTTTTTGAGACTCTCCTTCTAGCTGATGGACACATGTGTATCGTTGAGAACTAGCAGAATAGCAAACGTATGTTAAAAACATCTGTTGAACTTTTATCTTCAACCTGGTCTCTGGACTTTGCAGTAAGTTTAAAGCAATATTTAATCCACTGTCTTGGTTAACCTCCTACCCCTGACTGTAACGTTGCCTATATTTATTATCATGCAGAGTCTAAAATGATTTTACCATCATGCACTGAATTTCCTTAATATCGCTGGCTGACATGACTTGAGGAATATTGGAATGTTTTAGAGTAAACCTTTTTTGTACTTTATTAGGGACACGGGGCAATCGCACACAGCACAAATTCATCCCGCTACAAGTTATCCATCAATATATATCATTATATATCAAAATGTGCAGTTTTTTTTTGCCAAAAATGCTTTCTGTTTGAGGCCAGAAATTCCAGTCTGTCCACATCTGGCTGCTGTCACTGTTCAGGGACATTGGCAGTTGGTGGCAGTTAATTCTGTTGATTGCTCTGCTGTGATTGCCTTTGATCCTTTGATGTGATTACAGTTACAGATACACGCACACACACACATGCGTGTAAGCGCGCACACTCCTCCAGATACACATGCTTCTAACACACACACGCACGCACACACACACACACACACACACACACACACACACACACACACACACACAGGTAACTTTATGTGATTTTAATTACACACACACACACACACACACACACACACACACACAGGTAACTTAATGCGATTTCCGTTACACACACACACACAAATGCGCGCATAAGCGCGCACACTCCTCCAGATACCCGTTTCACACACACACACACACACACACACACATTTTGAGGTTAAAGGTCATAGGTTGCTATATAAATAAATACTTGAAAAGGAATGCTTGTTGTAGGTGTGCTCCTTGTATATTATATAGTATCATAACATTACTAGTATTACTTGTTTGAAATCTCTGAAGAATCTCATCATAGTGTACACACACCGGCAGTCGCCCCCATGGCCCTTTCAGAATTCTAGTTTCATGCTTTTATGTTACTTTTCAAAGGGCAATATTGTAGATTTTGCATATTTTACATTATATATTTTATAATATTTTACATAATTGTTTACTCATTTTCCAGCATCACAAATGTGAGGATAGTTGGTCAAAACAATGTAAAAATATTACAATTGTCTTCAATTTTAATCAATTGAATTTATTTTTTCAGTAAATAATCAGCAGATTAGTCCAAAGGAAAATGATTAGTTGCAGATGCATACAGTTCTCTCTACCTCAATCAAATACAACAGTAAATTCCTGCTTTGAAATGAAATCAATGAGAAATAATAATATAATTACATAATATACAATAGTCTAACACTCACAAGAAACATTTTACTTTCACTTTTACTGCTGATACTTAAAGCCTATACTCAACCATGTGACTTTGGCCCTTGTTTGATTGTTTATAAAGCATACATTATCACCGAATTACGTGTTACACCTTCTTAGCCAACTTAATTCCACCTCATTTCCAAAAGTTTTACACTTCTGGAATTCATTCATGTTTTTTGTGTGGAAATTAGATGAAAGATATAAAAACATGTAATATTTGACTAATGAAAACAGGATGGTTGAGTTAATTTTCAAATCAGCGTTTATTTGTCACACACAGTGCAACCTGCAGTAAAATTATTTTTATGCCAGCTCCAGGCACCGCTCTCACATAGAAAACATACAATATATTATATGTATATTAATATAAATATAAACACGAATAGAATGAATTAAAATAAAAAAGTAAATACATATTTTTTACAAAAATAAAATAAAATAAAGTAAAATATTTTTATTTTATTACATAGTATCCTATTACATTATCCTTGTTCTCCTTAAAAAACCCAAAGCATTTTTATTGTAATATATTTTCATGTTTTATGTTTTTATGTAGGCTATGTAGGATCAGTGGCGGATTTAGCAATTTGGGGGCCCAAGGCGAATTTAGCTAGGGGGCCCTTCAAATCCTTACTTTTAACAAAAAGAGTTTTATGTTATTTAATTCTGTTGACTTTTTTTGCTGTATATATATATTTACAGCATATATACACACACACACTGTAAAAAAATGTTTGTAGAAATTACAGTAAAACACTGTAAAATTGCATCTGAAATAGGTCGTAAACATTGTACATCACCCTAGTAGATACATTTAGTTACTGTAAATCAAAGAATAGTATAAAACTTTAAATTCTACAGCCATAAACTGTAGAAAAGAAAGTAAAGTTGTAAAGTTAATGGAGAAATACCATGATGAACGTGGTTAAAATCCTGCTGCTAGGTGAGCACCATGGTGACACTCACCTGACGCTGTTTACGCACTGTTGGAATGTAACTAACAGTGGTGGAATAAGTATTCAGATCTCTTACTTAAGTAAAAGTACTGATACAACACTGTGAAATTACTCCACTACAAGTAAAAGTCCTGCATTCAAAACTTACTGAGGTAAAAGTAAAAAAGTATCAACATCAAAATGTACTTAAAGTATCAAAAGTAAAAGTACTCATCATGCGGAATGGCTCCACTCAGATTGTTTTTTACATTTTACATATATTATTTGATTATTATTATTATTGATAGATTTATGTAAGCAGCGTTTCACTGTTGTCAAGATAGGGATCATTTCAACTATACATATGTATACATATAGGCTATATACACTGTAAAAACAAAAATCTGTTTAAATTACGGTAAAATACCAGCTGTGGTTGCCAGAACTTCAATAAAGGTCCTGTCGCCAGCATGAAATCCTACAGTAGGATTTCATGCTGGCGACAGGACCTTTATTTTGAAGGGCAGTATCAGGCCCAGTCAGCAGCGGTCAGCTGACTCACACAGAGGCTGCTTACCTGACCAGCAACTTCACTGCGCGCAGGGTGAGCAACGGCACTGTAAGTAATAACTCGAGCTAAAAAATATTTTATTAAATCTTAATTATTCGCAGTCCTGTAATCGCTGTTTACAACCTGCAGCTCTACCTGTTCAACTGACGTGACGTTTGAGACGAAGCCACGTGCTCTTTCTGAAACTAAACAGAGGATAATAAGTTCACTAGCTACAGGGCTAGCTAGCTGTTTTAGCACGATTTATGTCCTCGCAGCTTTTAACAGGTAACGACAGCTAACGTTAATGTCACGGGCTGCTGGCCCGCTCAGCAGCTACATCTGCAGCTAGCTTAATTTAACGATACAGTACGTGTTTTTTCTCTGTGTGTCCGCTGTCACACAAAAGACACAATGATTAGATGTTTCTTACTCGATCCTGGCATATTGCTACTTGCTAATTATTTTTTCTGTAATACTTGTTCTCTGTGTCATCAGAGGAGTAAATAAATCACACCATGCTGCCTGACAAAGATGGTCCAGGTGTTGGAGGCGGACAGAGCTCTCCTGAGGGGGAGGATGTCTCTGTGAGTCTGTTCAGAGAGTACCTGCGTCTCAAAACTGTCCACCCAGACCCTGACTATGGTGAGATATATTCACACATCAAGCCGTGCCCTTTGCGAGTGTCACAGTTGGATTTTTGGCATTTATTAAACCCAGTTGGTGGGGACCAGAGTCAAAACAGCTGCCAGAATATTCCCAAAATGTGTGTCATTATTCTCAGATCGTATCAATTTAAACACCCATGGCATTTGTGTTATTGTAGATGCATTTAAAGGGATCCCAAATTTGGGATCTAATGTTCCATTGCACCCTGCTGCTGCTAAAATAACTCATTTGCATGTTCACATTAGTTTCATTGCTGAAGGGTACTATCTTGCCGGTGTTATGCCCCAACTTTAATAAACTGTTTCCTGTACATGTTGTGTTCAAGTGAGAGCACTAATGTTACATTACAGCTGTTTAACAGAGGCAGACCACAACTGCAGCTGTTTGGTAAACACAATGCATGCACTGTACAGGAACCAGTTGGGACAGAACACCAGGACAGCAGCAGAACGTATTTCAGCCACCCGATAAACAAGTGTACACTATGTACAGAACATTTTCTCCTCTTTGCATTGCTGTCAGACAGCCCTGTTTAAGTTTTTGCAGGAGGAACTAAAGTTATTTTGTGCTCTTTGCAAAGCCACCCAGCCTCCATTGGCAGAAACAGTAGTTTTACTTCATAAATCAGGGGAGTTGCTGGTCTGCCACTTCCTCAATTGGTTAGTTTGATTGTGTGACTTTTTTTGGGTTAGGGTGATGCTGCTGCCTTCGTCCACAGCAGTACATTACTTAGCTTACATGCTGGTACAATCCCACTTCAAACAATCCAAACTATTCCTTTAAAAGTAAACTTGTAGCTGCAGAAAAGTCCAGTTTGAAATATATTTGCCTGTTTTACTAGTCCAATCTTGTCTCATATTATTTATCAAAGTCCAATCCTTATCAACATCAGTTAGACATTAAGTGATTCCAGTCAGTATGAAGTTAGTGGTCTTAAAGAGAAAGCTGAGCGAGGCTCTCACTTCACGGGTCAAATAAAACAAACAAGCTGCATCCCTGACAAAAAGAACAGGATTGAACTTAGTGTGATAGCTGAGATTGTTTTGTCTTCAGGAAAGTCTGGCCACACTCTTCATCATAGATCTGAGCCAGCTGTGTTGGTTTTAGGTTCATTTTCAGGACTGTGCAGATGGCCTGGGGACATTCAGGGTCCCATAGTAGTGAGAGATACCAGAGGAGAGTGGCTGGGTAAAAAACCTTTGGGCTGCTTTTCACACCCGGTTGCTTTTTCACACTCAGGCTGCTCAATTTGGGAAAAAATAATAATCACGCTTATTTTGGGGAATATTAAGAACACAATGACTTAACATGAATACTAAAAAAACAGGCAGTTATAGAATTTTGAAGAAAAGTCTTTTTTTGCTTGAAATATAATTCTATTTAAAAACAAATTAAACTGTTAATGTGTTGTAAAAACAATTAAAAATGTTTACATATATGTTTTTTACAGTGTATAGGTGATAAGGGAGCCCTTTATATTCATTCTTGGTTTTCTGTAAGCTTACCAAAGTGCAGTAGTGCTGCCACACTTAGCAGTTGCAGGATTTATGCTGCTCCGAGAAGTCTTACACAATTATTAATATGTAAACGGATTGTGCTGCTATCTGTTTATTCATTTATAGATGCTGCTCTTCGGTTCCTGGACAGAATAGCGGAAGAACTTGAGCTACCCATGAGAAAGATTGAGGTTTGTGCTTGTGATGAGGATATAATGTGATGATATTAGAGTGCAGCACGGCTCTGGAGGTCTTTTAGCAAACAGACATGGAAGCCCCAACCGCTCCTGATGAGCAGCCTTTGTATAAATCTGTCTGTATAACATAAATCTGTAGAAACTCTGATGAAGGCGTGTGTCTTGGCATGTGTTTCAAAGTGCTTTTGAGTAGTTGGTAGACTAAAAAAGCGCTACATAAATGCACTACATTTAAGATTATTCATGAAGTAAACATTTGTGTGTAGAAATGAGTGATACTTCCACTGAAAGGCAACAGTGGGCTTTATCCGGCGCTCCCTCTCCCTGTAGGTTTGTCCAGGCAGAGTTGTGTCCATCATGACGTGGGAAGGAATTAACCCGGCCTTGAAATCCATCTTACTCAATTCCCACACAGATGTTGTACCTGTTTTCCAGGTATGCCGTCTTTCTCTTGTTCGTGGCGTTACAAACCTTTTATTACCTGTAATACCCACGGAAAAAATAGATTTGATATCAATCTCTTCTCCAGGAACATTGGAAATACGATGCTTTCAGTGCTTTCAAAGATGCAGAGGGCAACATTTATGCCCGGGGATCACAGGACATGAAATGTGTAACTATACAGTGGGTATAAACTGCCTTGATAACATGTTTTATTAAACAGGATTTGTACTCTAGTGTTGTTGTGATCTGCACATGTTCTATGAGACACACTTGTTTTAATACCCACTCACTCAACCTGCATACTGTCAGTTCAGACTCCGTTTGATTATTTCTGACATAACTCTTCTGCGTTTTCTTGTTTTCTTTGCAGATACATCCAGGCGGTCAGAAGACTGAAGGCAGAAGGTCGGAAACTGATGCGCACCGTGCACTTAATGTTTGTTCCTGGTAAGATTTTTTATTGTTGTCAAATCAACGACACACCCACCCACCCAGGTGATATCACATATTATGGTGATGACATTCCTCACTGTCCTGGTGGCTTTAAAACATTTGTTTTACACCTGTTAAGGTGTGCCCTTAATTTCAAACAATTTCCCCATGTCCACAAACAGTGCAGCAGTGTTTCCATCAGCTGACCAAGCACATTCGCTCAGTCAAAGGTAAACTGTCGCTCTGATGACCCCCCGAACAGTCACAGAGAGACAGAACAGACAGCTACACTCAGCACCACTGTGCCTGTAAAAAGACAATTTTCTAACTATTTATTTATACCATTACACCACCTGTACATATTTTTCACTAACCTGACCTTGTACATATTTTTTCTAAACTCGTTTTTTGTTATTTTTAACCCTCCTGTTGTGAGTCAAATTGACCCAAAGTTTAAAAATCTAAAAAAAATAAAGTATTTTTTTCATTAAAAAAAAATTAAATTAAATAAAATAAAAAAAAATCAATGTCATGTAAAACCATTGTATTTATATGTAGGTCTTTCCAATGTACATAAAAAAAGTTTTATTTCGTATTCTTTTATGAGAAATTAGTGAATAATCTGTGAGAGGTAAAGTACCATTGCACTAAATATTGATTGAATTTTTTTAGTAACGGAGTTGTTAATGAAATATAAACAATGTTTATTGGGATTTTTTCGTTTCTGACACTTTCGGACAATTAAACATGCCCCGGGTCAAATTGACCCATAAACATTTTTGCTGTTACTGAGAAACAAACAGGAGCAGGAGGGTTAATATTTAATATTGGTATTTCTCAACTCAACTCAACTTTATTTGTAAAGCACTTTAAAACAACTTCAGCCGCAACAAAGTGCTGTACATAAACAAACAGAACAAGAGACAATAAAATAAATAAAACAGGAAATAAACACTAAAATAACTACATTCATTGCTTTTTAAAAGACAATTTAAAAAACAACAAATAAAAGCAAACCATAAAACACTAAAAACAAAAGCAGAGTCTCATGCGTGGTTAAAAGCCAAGGAGTAAAAATAGGTTTTTCTGTATTTTTGTTTGAGAGACAAACCAAGAGTGCACATGTACCTGGCCAATAAAGAGGGTTCTGAGATTCCGAGTTCATCGTGCTGGCTCACATCAGAGTTCACATCAAAACCAGAAACACATGCTTTAATTCGTCTTCATTAGAAGTTGTTGTTTGAGGCAGGGGATATGCTTAGGACAGAAATATAATGTGTTTGTATCTTTATAATGGTACAAATTGTACTCAATTTGCTGGTTGCGTTATGCTCTTAGTTTTGTCGTGATGAGTGGAAAAATCTGCTTAAAATGCAAGTGACATTCGAGGCAGCACGTTTGACACTGAATCTCTATCAGCTAATAATGATCATGAGGGTGGAGACAAAGGAGAACGGCCAGGCAAGTTTTAACCTGAACAAAAATCTGATCTGACTGGGCACACCTGTTTTAATTAAAATGTAATCGTACTTCTACTGTTACTTGTTCAGTAGGTCGAGTCAAACTAAATCTGTGCGAGGCTCGGGCCGTATCAAAGTGTTACGGCGTACCAGAGAATTTAGGAATCCAGAGGGTTTGATTTTTTATCCCGTCAATAATATACAGACGCTCCTCTTTCTGTTAAACTGAAACAGAGGTGTTGTATAGTGCACAGCAGGGGGCACCAGAGGTCATTCTCTACGGGGGAAGAGGCAGCTGAGCTGAGAAAGATGGTGACTAACGATAACATGACAGGATTATTAAAAAAGTAAACTGCCTCAGCTCCTGTTTTGGAGCGTATTCGTTTAGTCCTGATGATAAAAGCAAGCCAGACAACACGAACAAAGCTGTGCACAGATGACTTCTTCTGACTACAAATGCAGATTGTTAGCAACATGGTTTTATTTAACTGCCACCAACATCCACACATCATCTCCGTTCAGCCTACTGACGCGTCTGTGTGGTGGATCTAAGTAAACTCAGCAGGACTTGTCTAAGTAGGTTAATTGCTTCTTAGACACAAAGCTTTATAGGATAGACCGCCTCGTTATATAATAACTTCTATCGTCAGCTGCTCGGTTTCTGTTTAAGTTAGTTTTGTTTTGTTTTTCCACAGGAATAGTTTGATATACTTTATGCTAAAAAATAGATGCTGCCCAAGCGAAATCCTTCCAACTAGGGGCATTTTGGCAGATGGAAATATGAAAACTAAAGAATATATTTTTCTTTTCAGATGAAGAAGTTGGAGGTCACAAAGGAATGGAATCATTTGTGAAGCATCCGGATTTCCAAAAGTTAAACATTGGCTTTGCGCTCGATGAAGGTAAATAAATAACATATTTTTGAAAGACACTGAGTTACTAACTTAGTACAGCAACAACACATTTGCTTCATGTTGCATTACAAGTGTTCAAAATAGGCTGATTGCAAATAAACTTTAGAAAATATGTGCTGTTTCAGTTTATCTTTCCTATATTATCTTGGTGATATTAACAATAATTTACCAAAAAATGTACTAAGAGTTGCAATAGGAATACATTTATAACTCCATAATGTCAGTACTTTAATGACTATTTATTGTCCAAACCTAGACGAATGTTTGCTGTGTTAGAAATGATCCTGCCTGTTAAGTGGTGTTTGATCCAGAGCCAGTCTTTGATTTGATCTGATGACAGAGGCAGATATCAGATGTGTGACAGTCACTGGGGTCAAAGTCTGAAAAAAAGTACATTGGCAAACATGCTGAAATTATATATATAAAATATGTAATAATATAATTATATGTGTGTGTGTGTGTGTGTGTATATATATATACACTACCGGTCAAAAGTTTTAGAACACCCCAATTTTTCCATTTTTTATTGAAATTCAAGCAGTTCAAGTCAAATGAACAGCTTGAAAGGGTACAAAGGTAAGTGGTGAACTGCCAGAGGTAAATAAAAAAAGGTAAGGTTAACAAAAACTGAAAGATAATGTACATTTCAGAATTATATAAGTAGGCCTTTTTTCAGGGAACAAGAAATGGGTTAACAACTTAACTCTATGGAGTCTTGGGCTATTTTGTCCATTTTTGAATTCTTTTCATGTCTTTGTAAGTCATTTTGTGTCTTTTTTTATTCCTTTAGTTCAACATAAAATGTGATTTTGAATCTTTTCTTTATTTTCAAAACACTATCATGCTCAATAAAGAATTGTAAATGTTGCAAATGTGCATTAATTTCAGAGTACACTTAGACATTAAACTGCATCATTTTCAATTAAATTCTGGAAAAGTTGGTGTGTTCTAAAACTTTTGACCAGTAGTGTATATATGTACTTTTTTTCAGACTTTGACCCCAATGACTGTCACACATCACACATCACACACACACACACACACACACACACACACACACATATATATATATATTTATTATTGAACTGTGTATTTTGCCCCACAGTTTGTCCTGTGTTAAATGTGAAAAGTGTTAAATGTGTTCTGCAGGTCTTGCC
The DNA here is from genome assembly GCF_030273125.1 of Centropristis striata. NCBI lineage: Eukaryota > Metazoa > Chordata > Actinopteri > Perciformes > Serranidae > Centropristis > Centropristis striata. The sequence goes on along the minus strand of NC_081519.1, from coordinate 6,548,771 downwards.
AACCCCAGCGAGGCCTTCACTGTGTTTTATGGAGAGAGGAACCCCTGGTGTGAGTATAAAACACATACAATAGAAAATTTCCATCTTATCAGATTTCAGGATATTTGAGAAAGATAAAGTCGATGTAGAAACAAGCAGATTGATTTCCTTTTTCCAGGGATTACAGTCCACTGCCCGGGCAGCCCAGGCCATGGCTCCAGGTTTGTGGAGAACACAGCGGCTGAGAAGCTGGTAACTCTCAATATCATGCATAAAACCTGTTAAATAATAAAAACATGTTCTTACACGAGCTGTGGAGGAGCGGCCAGTGACTATGCTGTCTTATCCTTCTCAGCGCCAAGTCATTAACTCCTTCCTGGACTTCAGAGAGAAGGAGAAACACAGGTGAGGCTGAACTGTTTACATCTCGATTTATTACATGATATATACGGCAAGACATATTTTCTCTTTAATCACAAGCTTATTTGTTGTTCTCCAAATACAATCTTTAAGGCTTGATTACTTTTATGAAGTTCCAGTTTCTCTCTACTGCTTTTCATACAGTCAGTACATATCATTAAGGCCTGTAAACAGCTGTATTGGCACTTTGACTCTTCCAAATGTGCAGGAGTTGCTTTCTCAGTAGCCTGTGTGATGGTTAATGGCTGGTTCCTCCTAGTGTAAAGCTACTGAGATGTTTTAATGTGGACAGTAAAAATGTCACATTCATGTCCTAAGCTGTAGAATATCAGCAGTCCTGGTTTATGGAAAACCCTTTCGAGGCTAAACTCTACCACCCATTTAACAGAATGATGACACTAAAAATTAAGTGATACTCATGAAATAGTCATGAATAGTGATTTAATGCAGGTTGTGTGTTGGGGTTGGGGATTTTTGCACGGCAAGTATGCATTTTGATATATATATATATATATTTTGTTTTTACAGAACTTTATAGTTTACATAGGAGACCTTTGAGGAGACTGCATTGTAAATGATAAACTCAACAGAACAAACGAAACTCTAACTAAAATGCCAGGTGTATAAGGTGGCCTCTTTATTCTCTGTAATGAGTGCCAGATTACATAATTCTTTCCAGGAAACCTTGAAGGGAATTATTAAGAAGACACTGGCTTTTATAGTCATTTTAAAGAAATTTCACGACTTTGGCTCCTGGTCATTTAAAAGAAATGCTAATCAGCCATTATATGTCGTGTTTTTGTGTCCCTGAAACATTAATGAGAGTTGCTAATTAGTTCTTTTGTATAAAGAATAAAAGATTTGTTGCCATTTGCTTTGATGAAAAGGGAAGTTAATTCTCCATGTTGGCCCTGCAAAAGTTCAATTCTGCTTTCGACTTTCCTACAGTGCAATTACAATAATGTAATTTATTATTTGTGTGTGTATTCAAGGCTTAATACCAGTGAGTGTTTCACCCTGGGTGATGTCACCACAGTGAATATGACCATGGTCAAAGGAGGCGTGGCCTACAACGTCATCCCACCTGAGATGGATGTCAGCTTTGACCTTAGAATACCACCCACAGTCAATCTACAGGTGTGTACAGGTGCATGTCTGTATGAGTGTGAGTTTGTTTTTGTGTGTGTGACTCATGCAGACATCTGACTTCCAGCTTAACCCATTGACACCTAAAATTTCCTATAAAACCTCTGGGTGATTTTAAAATAAGCCCCTAAAACCTGAAGTTTTTCTGGAAATTCAACAGAAGTGTCAACACTTCTAGTAAATAATAGATTTTTCAGCCTCTGTAGCAGATAGAAATGAAATTCAAAAAGTATTTGAGAGGTTATACAAATACTACAAAACGACGTATACGCTTTCCAGGCTTCAATGGGTTAATCTCAACTCTAAACTAACCTCTTAATCTCTATTATCCGACCAGGAGTTTGAAAGACAGATCAAAGAGTGGTGTAAAGAAGCCGGAGAAGACGTCACCTACGAGTTTGCTCAGGTGAGTGTCACAAAAAGGTGCTGTTGCTTCGTTGCTGTTGTCAGATAGATTAAATGAGCTGCCGTCCATTGCAGAAACACATGAACCAGAACTTGACTTCCACAGAGGAGAACGATCCTTGGTGGAGCGCCTTCAGTGCAGCCTGCAAGGCATTGTGAGTACATACTGATGCAAAATCTGTAAGTGATTTCAACATTTCCTTCTGGATGTTAGAGTGCAGATGCAAATGCAAGGCAGTCAGGTGTCAGATGGTGTGTAAAGAACTTAATGAACATTAACTTGAACACTGTTTGGCTTCCCTCCATGTTGCCAGCGGCCCCTGCTCTTTCATCTGCAAAAACTACCCACACTGCAGCAAGCTTTTTCTTTAAATATATCAATTTTCCTTTGACTTCATCCAGTAGATCATTTGTTCTCATACTGAACAACAAGTACACCCCATGGGGAAGGTGAAGTGACATAGGGAGTACATGTAAAGAAAATGTCATTTTAATTTATAAAAGCCAAACAATCCCATTAAATTTTTTGGTAACACTTTACAATAACCATCTAAGTGATGTTTATAGATGGTTTATAGACCAATTATTAACCATTTACAAAGTGCTATACATATTTAATCTTTAAATGTTTCAAACGAATTTCTTAAATGTAAATGAATCATTTCAATATCATTAACATACTTAATATGGTGTTAAAAATGTTATGAGTGTAACTAAAACTATTAATTATAATTCAATTGTTTGTTAATGGTAAAGTAACTATAAACTTACATTAATATACCATATATCTAATAATTTCTAAATTATTTAGTTAGTTAAGTATTAATAAATGACATATTTACCATTCTAAATGGCCTATATATGGTTTATAAATGATGATTAAACATAAATAAATTATCTGTTTACTTTTTATAAATGATGGTTATTGTAAAGTGTTACCATTTTTTTATCTTAAATTGATGGAATAGCCCAGTTGAAAATACACTAATTTATGCAATTGAGTGTTCTGTGAAATAATTACACTGCCAAATAGCTACAGGTAGAATAATCATGACATACAAAGGTGAGTTTTGAGGGAGGTAGCTGGTGTCTGAAGGGGAAGAACAGAGTTTAAGATATGTACGACCCAAATATTTTTTTACAGGTGTTGGATTTAAAAAGATCAAACCAAATAAAAAACTCAGAAAAAGATCCACAAGCAAAGATTGTCATCAGGGCCTTTTGTTAGATCAAAACATTGCTGCATAATTAAAATTACTGGGAGCTTTTAATGCAGTGTGCAGATCTAAAGAGAGGAACAAGACTGAAAAGTTTGCACAAGATACAAGCAAGTAAAAGCTTCAATATAAGACAGCTTCCTCAATGATGGCCTCATCTCCACATAACACTGTATCTAATTCATGTGAAATGAGTTTAAGTTTAAATGTCCTCAATCAGTGTATGTATGTATGCATTTACAGTCGAGCCTTGATGAGTAATGTTATTGTCCAAACAGCTTAAGCTTTACAACGTATTTCTTAACAATAAAATCTTTGTCTGCTGTTGTAGTGGTTCAAATAATTTTTATATCCTCTTATTTCTGCTCACAATCCTTTTTTTTTTTAATGCATTCATCCGACGAGTTTTCACACCTTAACTGCAAATATTCACACAGCTCCCACAATCAAGAACTGCATGCTCTGTACTGTCCACAGTCGCTTGTTTCAGCATCTGAAGAAAAGCTATTGACTTTGTGTTCTACTGTAAATGTTATAGTACTGTGCAAAAGTTTTAGGCAGGTGTGGGAAAACTGCCTCCAAGAATAGATGCTGGTTTGAAGGCAATGGGATGGTCACACCAAATATTGATTTAATTTATATTATTCTTCTCTTCACTCACTTTGCATTTTGTTAATTGATAAATTAAATTAATTAATGGTTAACTGTATATCGAACCTTTTTGCTAATGCCTGTCAAACAAAGGCTGAAGCACTTATAGGATATTTTTTGGGGGAAATATTTATCCAGATAATTGTGCATGACAAAACCATGAAGTTACAGTGAGATTGAATCTGTCCTTGTGTGATGAAAACTATGTCAATATCTCTTTTTATTGTAGGAACGTTACTCTGGAAAAGGAGATATTTCCAGCCGCCACGGATAGCCGTTTTATCCGAGCAGTGAGTATGAGTGAATATGAGGAATAAAGTCACTAATTCAGCCTTTTTATTCTGTAATTATTTAGCTGCACTATTCCCCTCCTCCAGTTCTGTGTCTGGTAATGGGTTTGTTTGTTTAATCTAGGTGGGCATCCCTGCTATTGGCTTCTCCCCAATGAACCGGACGCCAATCCTGCTGCACGATCACAACGAGTATCTGAATGAGCAAGTCTTCCTGAAAGGCATCAGCGTGTACGAGAGGCTCATCCCGGCTCTCGCCAGTGTTCCTGCCTGTCCTGATGAGGCTTAGACTGGTTCTTAACTTTAATCCTCTCAAAAAAAAACCTAAAATCTAAAAAAAAATTTCACTGATGATCTGAATATTTAACTTGAAAATTTTGCAGAGATTACCAAAGAATAACATGTATATCATTAAGCCAAACTGAGCACGTAGCTTTTGGTACTGTTTATTTTTTTCTCAGGATATAGACACAGTAAGCTTTGCATTACTCAGTTTTTTAACAACATACTTACTGTATCTCAACATTGTTGATTGAGTGTGCCTGTGTGTATGCAGTCTTAAAGATATATCACCTATTGTGTAAACAATGTTTTCCATTAGTATGGAAAAATACACTTAAATGTGAAGGACTTTGATTAACTCTTCAATCAAACATCATTTAATAGCCACTTTTTAAATTTAGCTTGATTTTAAAAATATGATTCCACAGATAGAATTTTATTTAATAAACTGGAATTTATTTGTTCATTTGTACTTTCATGGTCATATTTTCTTGTACACACATTAGACATTGAGGTCTGATGCTGCACTGCAACACCAATGAATGAACAGCAGGATTAGAGCTGTGGATAAAGATTTCTGTCTGCCTACGGTGTTCAACCTCCAAACAAACATCTGCTTCAAGGACAGACGGAAAATAAAATGTACCATTAACTACATCATTACAAATGTCCAACATCAGTTAAAGCATTTAATCTATCAGTGCAGCCTTCAAATGCTCACGTGGTGAACCCCAAAATCACCATTATGTACCGTTCTTTGGTGCTGTGGTGGAGAGTCCAACCAACTCACCACATGAGTTTCAGCATCATGTAGCAGCTGTTAATGAGCAAGTCCCAGTTAAAGCTGGTATTACACGAAGTGTCCTAGAGGAAGAAAGAGACTGAATGCAATATTTTTTTTTATTTTTTTTTTTATTTATATTTTTTATCACACAATCAACAGGTTACAGAGGATATGCACAAAATTCCAACCCCCACAACTCATATTCCCTCACGTAGGGTAAATCAAAATAGCTCTAGTATGCACAGAAACACAAGCTTGCCAAAGTCAAAAACTTATTACAGAAAGTGAGACACCTTCCAATCTTAAGCGGGGGGCTGGTCCCTTTCACACCACTCAGAAAACCAAAATAATATCCAAACCTATACCCTCAACACACAACAGACATTGTTACACAGCATAAATAAGGAACAAATAAAACATATGAGAAAAAAAAAAGCATGAGAAAACAAACAGATGAGAAAAACAATCAAACAAAAAAGAACAGACAAACTGAATGCAATATTATAAAATCTTTTTAGCCATCCTATTGACGTAGTCTATCTGTCTACCACTTTGATCATGACTGAAATATCTCAACTGTTACATGGATGGCCATAAAATTTTAAATGGACATTTATGCTCCCCAGGGGATGATCCAGTTAGGTGTCACCAGTGGTGGGAAAGTATTCAAATCCCTTACTTATGTAAAAGTACTAACACCACACTGTCTAATTACTCCACTACAAGTAAAGATCCTGCATTCAAAAATTATTTGAGTAAATATACAAAAACATCATCAAAATGTACTTAAAGTATCAAAAGTAAAAGTATTCATTCAGAAAGGACCCACTCAGATTGTTTCATATATTCCAAATATATACTTGTATTAATATTATTGATGCATATACAGTTGAAACCAGAAGTTTACATACACTATATAAAAAGACACATATGCTTTTTTTCTCACTGTCTGACATGAAATCAGAGAATCACTTTTCCTGTTTTAGGTCCGTTAGGATTAACAAAATTATTTATATTTGCTAAATGCCAGAATATTGAGAGAAGGATTTTTTAAAACAATTTTTTATTACTTTCTTCAAAGTCAGAAGTTTACATACACTAACAGTATTATGCCTTGAAACAATTTGGGAAAGCTCAGATGATGCTGTCATGTCTTTGGAAGCTTCTGATAGGTTTATTGACAACATTTGAGTTAATTCGACGCACCTGTGGATGTTTTTTTAGGCACACCTGAAACACACTGCTTCTTTGTGGAACATCATGGGAAAGTCAAAAGAAATCAACCAAGATATCAGGAAGAGAATTGTGGACTTGCACAAGTCTGGTTCATCCTTTGGTACAATTTCCAGATGCCTGAAGGTGCCACATTCATCTGTTCAAATAATTATACCCAAGTATAAACACCATGGGAATGTCTAGCCATCATAGCGCTCAGGAAGGAGACGGGCTCAGTGTCCCAGAGATGAACGTGCTTTGGTCCAAAATGTGCATTTCAACCCAAGAACAAAAGCAAAAGACCTTGTGAAGATGCTGGCTGAAGCTGGTAAAAGTGTGATTATCCACAGTGAAACGAGTACTGTACCGACATGGGCTGAAAGGCCACTCTGCCAGGAAGAAGCCATTACTCCAAAAGAAACATAAAACAGCCAGATAACAGTTTTTTTTTGTCAGACCACAGGACATGTCTCCAAAAAGGTCTTTGTCCCTGTGTGCATTTGCAAACTGTAATCTGGCTTTTTTATGTTTATTTTGGAGTAATGGCTTCTTCCTGGCAGAGTGGCCTTTCAGCCCATGTCGGTACAGTACTCGTTTCACTGTGGATAATCACACTTTTACCAGCTTCAGCCAGCATCTTCACAAGGTCTTTTGCTTTTGTTCTGGGGTTGATATGCACATTTTGGACCAAAGCACGTTCATCTCTGGGACACAGAGCCCGTCTCCTTCCTGAGCGCTATGATGGCTGGACATTCCCATGGTGTTTATACTTGGGTATAATTATTTGAACAGATGAATGTGGAACCTTCAGGCATCTGGAAATTGTACCAAAGGATGAACCAGACTTGTGCAAGCCCACAATTCTCTTCCTGATATCTTGGTTCATTTCTTTTGACTTTCCCATGATGTTACACAAAGAATCAGTGTGTTTCAGGTGTGCCTTAAAATACATCCACAGGTGTGTCTCGAATTAACTCAAATGTTGTCAATAAACCTATCAGAAGCTTCCAAAGACATGACAGCATCATCTGGGCTTTCCCAAATTGTTTCAAGGCATAATACTGTTAGTGTATGTAAACTTCTGACTTTGAAGAAAGTAATAAAAAATTGTCTAAAAAAATCTTTCTCTCATTATTCTGGCATTTAGCAAATATAAATAATTTTGTTAATCCTAACGGACCTAAAACAGGAAAAGTGATTGTCTGATTTCATGTCAGACAGTGAAAAAAGAGCATATGTGTCTTTTTATATAGTGTATGTAAACTTCTGGTTTCAACTGTACGTAAGCAGCATTTTACTGTTGTCAAGTTAGGGCTCATTTTAACTACTTGATATACTATTATGAGGTTTAATTTTTTTTAATGTCTAATTACTTTAAATGGGTCATGTTTTTTATGTTGAATCTTGACATGAAAATTAACTAAAGCTGTCGGCTAAATGTAGGTGATCCACTTTTCTGTGCTGCCAGCAGGTTGTCTTTTAGTGAATTAAGCCTTTCTCAACATCCACCATATAGATTCACACAAGCAGGCATTCATCATGAATTAAAATCACAATGCTTCAGATTTTTTTAAAGTGACAACATACAACATACATTTCAACTATATTGATTTTTTTAATTGGCTTAAATTCATTTTGCTGAAGACATTCCCATCGGCCTAAGCAGTCCTTTTGGTGAGCACATGTTAGCATGCTAACACATGCAGATTTAGATTTCGAACATGGAAAACCTTATACAAGCTAAACCATAGCTTCTGAACATTAGCATTTAACTTAAAGTACTGCTGTGCCTGGAAGCAGTTTTATAGAGCAAGTAGCATGCAGTGGTAGAAAAAGTATTTTGATACCTATTTAAGTAACAGTACAAAAGTATCAGTACTTAAATAGTATCTAAAAGTACTTGTTATGCTATCATATATTTTCATGTTAAATCTTGACCTGAAAAGTAACTTAAGCTGCTGGCTAAATGTAGTGGAGTAAAAAGTTCAATTTTTTCCTTTAAAATGTAGTGGAGTAGAAGTATAAAGTTACATAAATTGGAAATACTCAAGTAAGTCCAGTACGTGAGTAAATGTACTTAGGAACATTCCACCACTGGTAGCATGGTGTCTTGCTGTCACACTAATATAAATGCAGTCAAAATATCTAATATTGAGTATAATAATAACTCATATGAGAAACCCAAATCATTTTAATGAAATGTATCTATTATAGCAAGCCAAATTATTAAGGGACTAAAACTGTTCCCACAGCAGATCACCTAACAAAAAGTTATTCGCATTTATTAGAAATACTTCGCCCTAAATTATGCAGATAAAAAGGGAATTGTTGTAAACAAGGCTGTTGTGAAATGGAGGTGCAATACGGGAAATGAGAAATAAATTAAAAAAATCTGTTCATATGTAATGCTGTTTACGTGAGGCAAAGGTCACTCTCGTCTACAGTTCAGCTCCCTTTGGAGTTGTCGTCCAATTAACAGTGTATGGCTCTCTGAGGGGGACTGGCAGGAAGACTGTGCAGTCAGTAATTAGTCTTCTCTCTCCCCAGGACATGACAGCAGTATTAGCACATGGGGCTGTCAGGGAGACGACTAAAAGCTGAACCCACATCCTTCCTCCCAGAGGGGGCAGAAATAGGTGCAGTCATCCTGTCGGTGAGCTGTCGAGCATCTGAGAGCCTGGCTGTGGAAAAAATAGAGGTGCTGTTCAACAGTTCATCGAGGAAAAAGTTGCATATCTCGCTGTACAGCACAAGTACTTCCACTATTTAATCACAGCCAGGCAAGGTTATTATAGTTAACGAAAACTAACAAAATAACGAAAACTAAAATTGAAAAAACATTTTCGTTAACTGAATTAAAAATAAAAACAAGAGTTTTTTAAAAAACGATAACTAACTTAAACTGTATTGTGTGGTTACAAAACTAACTAAAATTATAGTGAAAATGTCCTTAGTTTTCGTCTTTGTCAACTTTTTTCATACATAATTCAGTGTTTCTATTTCAACATGCAGGAACACATGGTAAATATGTTTACTGAGACTGGGATGTTTACACTTCAACCAAAATACAAAACACCCCGAACTGTAAGAGTTAATAACCTTACTGAGGCAAAGATGTATAAATCAAAGGAAATGAAGGCACATACCCATTACAAAAAAACTAAAACTAACACTAAAACTAATAAAAACTAAACTAAAACTAAGCATTTTCTAAAAATAAAAACTAAACTAAAACTAGTAAACTCACTCTAAAAACTAACTAAAACTAACTGAATTTGAAAACAAAAATTCACAACGAAATTAAAACTAAAACTATGAAAATCCAAAACTATTATAACCTTGCAGCCAGGTCCTTGTGGTTACAGGCCAAAGTCATTTACATGCTTGGTATTTTTCAGGAAGTAAAAACCCCTTGATAGTTGTAGCCTCTTACTCGCTCTCTCAGTCAGGGGTCAGGATCAGATCCAATAAGAGCGACTCTTAGGTGAAGTGGGGATTCGAGTCTCGGTCAAGGACGCCTGAGGCTGGAGCTCACCCACATGGAGAGATTTCACCTGACTCCTGCAGTGTCTCCACATCCACCCTGCTGTGGCCTTATCAGCACCAATATTAGTATGTACAAACAGCTCGCACCTGTGGTAGTCGTGACCTGCACTATTACAGGGTGAGATGGAAAGGTTAGAAAGCAACAAGAACATAAAAAACATCATAAATTTAAAGTGATAAGACATTCTTTTTTAAAAATTAAACCTCACAACTGTATATTAAGTAGTTAAAATGAGCCGTAGAATTCAAAACGCTGCTTACATAAATGCATCAATACAAATCATACTTTAAATACATTCTGTACTTTCACTTAAATATGTTTTGAAAGCAGGACTTTTACTTGTAGTGGAGTAATTTGTGTGGTATTAGAACTTTTACTAAAGTACTGGATCTGAATACTTTTTCCACCACTGCTCATCTTTGTGGAGTGGTTAGTAGAGTAACCTGACCTGCACTATTACAGGGTGAAATGGAAAGGTTAGAAAGCAACAAGAAGAGGGAGAAAAGGAGTATCTGCTTTATTTTACTGTATTTTACTGTGAGAGATCACTATGTACATATTCACCAAATCAATCTCCATTTCACCGTCTCCGGTTTTCTTGCTCCTGGGTAGAGCTGTTTATATTCACAGATGCTGCAGCGTATGAAGGAACTGCATGCTGTAAATCTCCGGCTGAATAGCATCTCTCTGCTGAGCTCTCCTGCTGTGCAGCTACGACTGTCCTCTGGAGGTAATTACTGACAAACACCTTTGTGATTAGCCACAAGATTCTCCTTTAAGTGGGAGTTAATTATAGTCCGTCTGATTGCAGTTCCACAATCACTTTACTGCGGTCAATACAATTTTGTTGTCCAGTCGCACTATTTTTCATTGTTTTTTTTGTTTAGGATATTTATTTTTGCACATTATCTGCACATCTACAGGTTTTTATTGGAGATTAGATAAAGATTAAAGAGGGTATCTGGTGTAGGATGACTGATCATTATTTGAAGATGTCTGATTACATTTATATTTTTAGACAGGCTGTGACTAGTTAGTTACCTGGAGGGTTAACTGTAAAGAGTTGACAGCTGAGAGAGAGACTCTAACCTCAAAAACATTTTTTGTACAGTGTACCAGGAGTGCCTTTTTTTTTTGGACTCAATATATTGTCATTTACATGCATGACTTTTTGTGCTTTTTTGTGTTGTGTTTAAAGTAAAGCTGCAAATGTTTGACAGGCAGTACAAATTGCTGAAAAAAACTTTATTTGCCAAGCAGCAATTCCAACTGTTTATGTTATTTTAATAATAAAATAATAGAATACATTATCTCTGATTATCTCAGTGCAATGTTTCGTTAACAGAGCCTGAAAGTCTATTTCATTTGTTTTGGTTGTAGTTCATTGATTTATGTTTTATTTATCGAGGATATTTTAATATTTCTTTTCCACATTTCAATTCCAGTGTTTAATATTCTCAAGATTTAAAAATGAATTGCTGTGGAAAAGGATGTACTTATTATGCTCTAATATCGTTATAAAACTAAAACAACATCGATGCAACAATACTATCGTTTATCGTGATAGTTTCTGAGAAAATGTATCGTCCTAAAAAATGTGTTATCATGACAGGCCTACCAATGAGTCAATAATGAAGTTCATTAATTTACTTAAACAGATTCAATCTGTTGTAAAAGAATCAAAACATTTACATTTTCCTGCATCAGATGATGAAATAACTTGTATTTTCATTTTCACACATTCTTTTTCTCTCACTTGTTTTCATTTGCAGCCCCGCTGTTTTCCTATGTGATTTGCCCTAGTACATTTTTTTATTGTTTATTTTCCATGCAACATTTCTGAATTTCTCTCGTGCTTATATCGAGCATGTCTAAAATGCCTGGACAGTGCTGTATGTGTTGCATCATCTGAGGTCTCCCACTGCCAGACTTCTATCTGTGCTCTGCTTCTGTTGTTCCTGCACAGCACAGAGATCCCTGTGTGCATCTAGCAGAACCATGCATGAGTACGTAATAGCCATAGAGATGAGTGATATTATGATAAATATTCAACTGAATGTTGTCTGCCTCTTTCATCATCCTTGCAATTGCTCTAATCTGTATTCTGCAGGCAGGTTTGATTTTTAACAGGCTGGACATGAAAGACAGGTTTGTCTTTCTTATAAGAACATATATATGTAGGCAGAATGAGAAATAGATTAGACTTTTTTCACAGAGGTGTGAAGAACACATTCACAATCTTTTCCAGCTGCTATTCATGTTATTAGTTACACCTAATTTTAACAAGTCAAAATGTCTGCTGGGAGGAAAGTCAATTTATTAAATATATAGTCGGGCAGCCAAAGTCTCAAAAGTGGGTTGAACCCGACACCGTCTGTTATAATTTTATTTGTGTTTTTTTTGTTAACTTAGACCCTGAGGACCAATAATTGGAGGGTCTGCTCTGCCGGAAATATCGCGGAAAAAAAATGTGGCCATTTTAGTGTTTGCACCCTATCTTTTTTATCAGAAAAATGGGAAAAAGGTTTTTTTCCCTCAACTCTTCAGTGGGTTGGGTAGGCTGTCAATAAATTCATTCCAGATGCACAGAACACATGTGCTGACAACAGGAACAGGAAATCACAAGACCTTACGCACGAACATTAGGAATTAATACCAGAAATAGAAAAACTGCCCAGTTGCTGTTCACACCAAAGACCTGTTTGTGTATCTTGAATATTGTATCTGTTTTTTGATACTTGCATTAAAATCCTGCACTGGGTTGTCTTTCTAAGAAACTTTTGTTGTCTGTTAAGATTTACCACAACATTGGTTTTATAATATTATAAAAAAATGAGGAGATGAGAAATAAGAAGACCAAGTAAAAGAGAATAATGTATTTTAGCAAGACACATACTGTTATTAATTGATTTTATATTTATATGTAATGCTTGTTATGATTCATTTTTGTTTCATTTATGCCCTTTGTTTATCTATTTCTCTATAAATCCAACCGACTTGACTATTTTCTCCATACATTCTTAAATCTCTTTAATTATTTAACACAATCCATCATGTATTTATATGTAATAATGCAAAAAGGTAGTTGTGTGCATCTCCCAGCCTGTATTCAGTCGACTCATCTACACACGCAAAGAACCATACTGGACTCAAAAACAATTTCCCACTGTATAAATTCACTTAAAATAGCCACAGTTTTCACATCTGGGTCTCCATAATTTAATGTTTTATGTGCTCAGTTCAGTGGTGGAATGTAACTAAGTACATTTACTCAAGTACTGTACTTAAGAACAATTTTGAGGTATGTGTACTTTATTTGAGTATTTCCATTTTGTGTAACTTTATATGTCTACTCCATTACAATTTATATTTCTTGTTAATATTGGTTGTCTCTATTTATTGTTATTTTTATTGATACTTCTTTCTATTTTTGCTGCTGTTAAACTGAAAATTTCCCTATTGTGGGCTCATAAAGGAATATCTAATCTAATCTAATTTTGGGGCAAATATTGTACTTTTTACTCCACTATATTAAGCTGCCAGCTTAGTTATTTTTCAGGTTAAGATTTAACATAAAAAAACATGATACATTTAAAGTGATAAGACATTCTTTTAAAAAAATTAAACCTCACAACTGTATATTAAGTAGTTAAAATGAGCCGTAGAATTCAAAACGCTGCTTACATAAATGCATCAATACAAATCTTACTTAAAATACATTTTGTACTTTCACTTAAATATGTCTTGAAAGCAGGACTTTTACTTGTAGTGGAGCAATTTGTGTGGTATTAGAACTTTTACTAAAGTACTGGATCTGAATACTTTTTTCTGTGGAGTGGTTGGTAGAGTAACCTGAGCCCCGGGGGAAATATTTTTCTGTTGACGCCCCTCGTACTGCACCCTGTCACCTCCAAGTTCCCAATTAGTACAACGCCCATAACCGACATAATCAGCAGTTTCAACATCAGACATTTAGATATGTCACTGCAGGAGAAGCACCCATGTACTGCATTCACTTTTAGATGTCCAAGTACCATGATGGTCCTGGTGTCACTGTCTCTCTCTGATTTAATGGGACACTTAAATGGAGAAGAAGCATTATTAATGTTATAAGTTACACTTTTGTTTTTACAGCCATAACAAGTCAAAATCTTTCTATTTACCATGTCCCAAATCCATACTAATTCCATTCAGTATGTACCACTGGTTGACTGTATACAGTTTTAGCAGCTATTGATAAATATCAACATAGTTTCATATTTCATACCAACAGGAAAATATCTATATCAGATGTCAGTGAAAAGCAACTTTGAAATGTCGTTGCCAATGTTGTGGAAAATCTTAACAGACAACAAAAGTTTCTTAGAAAGACAGCCCTGTGCAGGATTTTAATGCAAGTATGAAAAAACAGATACAATATTCAAGATACAGAAACAGGTCTTTGGTGTGAACAGCAACTGGGCAGTTTTCCTATTTCTGTTATTAATTACTAATGTTCGTGCGTAAGGACTTGTGATTTCCTGTTGTTGTTCTCAAATGATACAGTGGGATTTTCCATATCAGAGCTGCTCTTATCTTAATCAAGCAGGAGTTTCCTGTACAGAGAGACAGTGACTGTTGGTCAAATTCTGTGTGTTTGTCAAATCACATGTGATGCATTTTGAAACTGCTATATGTCTGATATTTTAATACATCTTCAAATTAATTCACAGCACATCCCCCTTTTAAAGGAGATAACCATTAACAACATCTACAGAAATTCATTTGGAAGATGTGAGTTTCTATATATACATGGGAACATGGGAGATTTCCAAATTGAGATCATACAACAGGATACATCAGGCAGATTTGGCCAGTGAGTTTTTCCTTTTGGGTGCTGCAAGATTTCCTTGTGGACAAATAGGTGTTGGGTATACTGGCATCTATACATTTTCCAATGCTTTTATCGCAAAATGAACAATTGGTATGATATTTTGAGCTAACCTATTGTTCATTTTGTGATAAAAGCACCAAATTTGGTACATATATAACTTAATATATTTAGAAAAAGACTGGATATTGGGCCATCGCATATTCACATTCTGATGAGCATGGCTGCCAAATGGCGGCCAGCTGTTACAAGTAAGTAGAACCTGGGCTGTCTCCAAACTGCTGTTCACATGTTTACAACACCACAAATATTAATTACATAAAAGTTCAAGTGAAAATATGTTTTTTTGAAAATGTAAAACAATAACACATTTTTAAAAATGCAACAAAATGGTGAGATTGCTTCTGCATGTTATAGTAATAAATGGTTCTGATGTTCCATCCGCAGCACATGGGACCCAGCCGGTGGACTCACGGGGCTGTAGTGCACTCAATTTTATCTAGTCCCTGAGGCAGCAAAGCAGTCCCAAGTCATGATGCTCCCTTCATCATACTTCACTGTTGGGATGATGTTCTCATATTGGAGTGCAGGGCTCTTTTTACACCATACGGAGTGCTACGTGTTCCTGCATGATAAATTCAGCCTATGTTTTGTGGACTGATGAAACATTTTCTCAGAAGTGTCATGGAGTGTCAGGTTGCTGTTTGGCAAACTTCAGGTGTGCAGTGATGTTTTTTTGGAAATCAGCGACTTCCTCCTTGGTGTCCTGCAAACGATACTAGACCTGTTCAATCTTGTGTGTGTGAGGTGGACTCCTTTTTACACCATACATAGTGCTGCATGTTCTTTTTGAACAATTCAGCTTTTTTTTTTGTGGACTGATGAAACATTTCATGAAACAACAAGTGTCATGGAGTGTCAGGTTGCTCTTTGGATATCAGCGGCTTCCTCCATAGTGTCACACCGTGGACACTACACTTGTTCAATCTTCTGTGTGTGGTAGAACAGAGATGTTAACCAGTTTCAATAATTCCTTCAAGTCTTTACTTGTTACTCTGGAGTTCTTTTTACCTCACTGAGCTTTCTGCGTTGGGCCTTTGGAGTGAACTTGACTGGGTGCCCACTTCTAGGGAGAGTTGCCACAGTACTAAATCCTCTCTATTTGTGGACAATTTGTCTAACTGTGGACTGGTGAATACCTAAAGTCTCTGTTACTTTGTAACCCGTTACAGTCTGAAGCAAATCAACAATTCTTGATCACTGGTCTTCTGAGAGATCTCTTTTTTGCGAGGCATGGTTCACATCCTTTTTCTACCAGCATTATGAATGTTTCATGGATATATTCAATAAAGACATGAAATATTATAATTGTTTGCATGGTATGAGGTTAAGCATGTTGTGTTTGTCTATAATCAGGACTTAGATGCAGATCAGATCACATTTTATGACAAATTAATGCAGAAAACTAGAAAATTTCACAGGGTTTACATACTTTTTCTTGCAACTGTATATTGGGAACAAAACTGGTTATTGGGCCATCACAAATTCAGACCCTGGTTGCCGTGGGGCTAATGGTTTCTCAGCACTTCTAAGAACAGAAGTGCTTGCTCTCCAATCATTGAAAATACAGAAATCTCCAAAATGACTAAGGTTTTTGAAGCCAAATCACAGCATGGATTTTTCTATGTTGTTCCAAATGTCTTATTGTATTGATGTAATATTCTGGAGGGGTTTTGATCATTTTTATACATTCTTGGTATTAGATTGATGACATTGATTTATTGAATAATTGATGATCATTCCTCTTCATTTTAACATATATATATTTAACATATTTATCAACACATCTGCCAAATTTGGTGCTTTTTTTCACAAAATGAACAATTGGTATAATATATTGAGCTATGCCGCTCCACTAATATACATTCTGAATATATTATTAGAATATTATTTTTGCTGTATTTGTGTAAGCAGCACTTTTATGTGGTTTAATTAATACAAAGGCAGAATCATTTTAAATTGATCATATGTTTTTGTTGTTAAATCTTCACCTGAAAAGTAACCAAAGATGGCAGCTAAATGTAGCAGAGGAAAAAGTACAATATTTTCCTCAAACTTAGATTAGATTAGATATTCCTTTATTAGTCCCACAATGGGGACATTTTCAGTGTAACAGCATCAAAAAGTGTAGAGCAAAAATAGAAAGAAGTATCAATACAAATAACAATACATTGAGACAAGCACAAGAAATATAAAACGCAGTGGAGTAGAAGTATAAAGTTGCACATAATGGAAATACTCAAGTAAAGTACACACACCTCAAAATTGTTCTTGAGTACAATACTTGAGTGAATGTACTTAGTTACATTTCACCACTGAGCTGAGCACATAAAACATTAAATTATGTAGGAAAAGTATAAAGTTACATATCGACACCCATAATGGCCTTTGTAATTTCTTCAGGTTTTTCTGGCGATTTTACCAGAGCTGGTCAGCGTCACGAGGAGATGATTTAGGGCAAAAAAGAGATCATTTTTGTAATAAATAAATAAATAAATAAATAATAATAATTTAAAATGACTTTGGCCACTATTTCAGGAAGGCGATGATATGTGGAAAATACTAAAGTGAAGTAAAAATGTACAATAATAATAGGTGCATGAGAATAATAATACAATCGAATATAAATAACACAGTATGTTGCCCCTAGAATAGACTATCTAATGTAATCTAGTATAATATTACTTTATTACTGTGCCTGCTCCGTCCTGTTGGCCTACAGTACCCACACAGAAGAGCAGCGGCCGGTTCTTGTATAAAAACTAAATTTATGCCGATGACAAATCCCACGTGGCTCTGCAGAGATAAATAAAGCCTAAACCAGATTCATCTTCTGCTCCTCTGTTGCCTGGTGAGCGTGAACGCGCCTGGATCCACGCGCTGCTGATGAGAGAGAGAGAGAGAGAGAGAGAGAGAGAGAGAGAGAGAGAGAGAGAGAGAGAGAGAGAGAGAGAGAGAGAGCTGTGTCGTGGACGCGCCGGCCTGTGTGTTGGTGGTGTTGGTGTTGGTGTTGGTGGTGTATATGTGGGAGCAGGAGGAGAGACTCTGCAGTGTCTTGGCAGCTGCATTAGTGCATCTCCCACCGTCCGCGATGCCTCCGCGGCCAATGCCTGCCTCCTCCGCGTCCACTTGACAGCAGAAACCAATATGAACTCGTCGGGAAACTGAGCCGGACGTTCACACTAGGCTATATATCGCCGTGTGCCCCCGGAGACGGTCCGGAGCGCTTCATTCACGCACAGAAACCCCGTGACGAGAATTGTTAATGGAAAATGGCGATAGGCAAAAGGTCTTGCAGCATCGTCTGCTTGGTATCTATCCAGATTATCTTGATTTTCAGCGCATCGTGGCCTGGAGCAGCGGCTCTCACATTCCCCCAGCAGTACACGTAAGTGACGGCCGCACTGATTGAAAACACACCGGGGCTCGTGGAGGGATGGAGGTGGGGGGACAACTTTGGGCTTGTCCACTCAGCTTTGGTGTCCAGAGATACTTGAGTTTTTATTTTTCTGCTGTTATATAATTTGGCGATTGCATCAATGTAAAAGCTGGGTATTGCTGTGTAAGGTGTAGTCCACAATATGACTGGGCATACATTGGAAAGCTATTCAGGGATGTATATGAACCATCACATTTCAGTGCCTCAGGTAAACAGAAGAAATGTTTTTTTAATCAAGTTGGCTTTTATAGGAGATAAAATGTGAATTTGAGCAAGTATTTAGCCACTCCATTAACAATAACCTTTGTTTTATAACACTGAAGGTTATAGATGTATTGACACATTGCCTCAAATCAGATCTCTGTTTCTTTTATGCAAAATGACTCTTATTACTGTGTTTTTTAAATCTGTTATGGCAAGGGTGGAGAGATGTATTCGCAGTGACACTTTTACTTTAAAGAACTGAAGTCACAGTGGAGGCTGATCCTGGGTTTTATTAGTTAAAGCAGTCAGAGGCTCATTGTATCTTGACAGGCAACATTAAGTCTGTGCAGTTGTGAAACTGAGAAGATCTTCTGTTTTTTTATTAGCATTCCCCCTGCTGTTCTTGTGCGCCACTACTAGATTTTTCCATGCAGGCTTTCTAGTTTCTTTATCATCTGAGACACTCGCTTCTCTGGCAACCTCCTGAGAACATCAACATTGCAGTAATAGCTTCTGCATGTTGCTGCATGTGGTACTGCATGTTCAGTACAAACACAGCAGCAGGCTTACCATGTTGCATGGAAGAGGAAAGGTGTGGTTTTGCAGTGAATTCCTGCTAAAAGTGACTCGAAAATGAACATTTTCTCTGTTTTTTTTAATCAATTCCGTGCTTAGTTCTTAATTATTAACCTTTAACCCATTGCTGTTAAGTACAGCTGGCACTTAACTTGAGACTACAGTTATCTGGGCCCACCTCCAGGCTCTGCAATCAGGCTGCTCTGGAGGGAGGAACAGGCCAGATGGTCCACTCATCTTTGGGGCACACAGTGAGGGATTTCTGGCCAATCACAACTGGAGATTTGAGGTGTATTTACCAATTAGGAGAGGGGTCCATAAATCAGGGAGGTGTGGGGGTGTGTGTATGTGTGTGTTTTATGATAAATTAGGTTATTTCAAGTAGGGTATAGCCGTTGCTTTCTCCACCTCCTCCTCCTCCTCCTCCTTTCCGCTGATTTTTCTGCTGAGTGCTCTGAAACCGCTACATAGCCCTCTGCCCTGGGTCTCTTCATGTAAGCTAAATGAAGCAGAATCGCTACGCTGAAGAACAGCATCTCTTTCCAATTAAGAATTAATACTGCAGCAGTGAGGATTTATTCCCCTTCGCCCTTTTCACTCCCGCCCCTTCTGTCTTGACTCTGTCTGTCTGTGGCTTTCTCTCTCTGCATACAGATAGATAGATAGATAGATAGATAGATAGATAGATAGATAGATAGATAGATAGATAGATAGATAGATAGCAACCCTAGTCTCTTCATATATATTTACTACTTAATACTTAATCCTACTTAATTGCTCTCCAAGGATGTTGTGGAGGAAGTGTAATTGATGCCTGGATTAGATTCACTGCCGATGTTTCTTCTGAGCCTGGAAATGTGACATAGAGAGCAGGACTTTGACACTGGAGGTTAGAGTTTGCATCTTGCTTTACTCGTGTTTTCAGCTACCGAAAAAACTTGGTGAAGGTTAGAGAAAGATCACAGCTCTAGGGCTGCATCTGTCGATTTTTTTTTTTTTTGATGTATCCAGTGATTCTCTAACTGGCAGGCTTGAGATTTATTCTAACAACACCACATAAAGGGCAGAGTGTGTGGAGTTTTAACAAGGAAAGGAAAGAAAGACTGGTGATGCTCGTCCAGTATCATCGAGTCAAATCTGAAAGATGACAAAGCCTGTCATGCTCTCAACATGACTGTCAATGGTGAGGGGAAAGCCTTGTGTCTGTAGTGCATATAAATATGCATATAAATATGCACAACTCATAAATATTTAATATTCTACATTTTCCATGCAGTAACTCGTGAGAAATATGCACGAAAATAAACAGTTATTTTTCTCGATAATGTAATATCAAGATAATTTCGTTAAATTGTTTCTTTTGGCTTCCAAATGGAAAGAATATGTACACAAACATTGGACAGAGCTGGGGTAGACAAGGTTTCTTTTGGCATAATCAAATCTTCTGATTATTGTAAGTTAATTGTAACTTTTTGTTGTCTAAAAGTGTTATACCAGCATTTGGTTGTAATAACAGACACTCTACAGAGTCGACTGTTCATTTTGAAATATGGATGCCAAACTCAAGGCTTCAAACCTGTAATCTACTAACCAATGTGTGACACCACCTCTTTTATACAGTCTCTGCTACAGACGTGTGAGCAGCTCTGAGACTCTGAAGTCCTAACATGCTGATGTTTAGTACTAGGTACAGAATAATGTTTATCATGCTCAACCAGTTTTATGTGTTCACATTATAACATTTTCCTTTAAACACAAAGTACAACTGAGGTTGATTATAATCTCATTATACCTGCAGATATTTGGTTTACGTTAGAGATCACAGTTTGGCCTGAGAGGGTCATGAATGTCTGAACATGCGTGGCAACTTTTCATTTAAAACCACCAATGTCGGCTTTGTGGTGGCGCTAGAAGTAAAGGCAGAGGATCACTAAAGTCATTAGGATTAATCCACTGTGGGACATGGATGGCTGTACAAAGTGTCTGTAGTTGTGAAGATATTTCAGCCTGAACCAAAGTGGTGGACAGAAAGACATTGCTATCCCCATGGCTAAAAAATAAATTCAGATGTGCTAGATGGACTGATGTATGGATTTATACTGTAGATTGATACTGTAGATCAGCTTCTCGTTGTTTTACAAGAACGGTAACACTTTACAATAACCATCATTTATAAATGGTAAACAGATACAGTTTATTAATGTTTAATCATCATTTATAAACTGTATATAGGCCGTTTAGAATGGTAAATGCATCATTTATTAATGTTTAACTAACTAGATAGTTTATAAATGGCAAATAGATGGTATATTAATGTATGTTTCTACTAAGTTACTTTACCATTAACAAACAATTAAATTATGATTAATAGTTTTAGTTGCACTCATTATAACATTTTTAACACCATATTAAGTATTTTAATGATTTTGAAATTATTCATACACCTTTAAGAAATTGGTTGAAAACATTTAACGATTAAATATGTATAGCACTTTGTAAATGGTTAATAATCGGTTTATAAACCATCTATAAACATCACTTAGTTGGTTATTGTAAAGTGTTACCCCCTTAACTAACAGGGAGACAGAGCAGGGACCCTCTACTACAGATATTGTACAAAATTGCACCCTGTTCCACTAGGCTGACGTTCCAGGATGCATCACTTCAAACCCACCGGGCTCACAGATCATTTGTGCCTACCAGAGTGGCACTGCTAAACAAACTGTAAAACCAAAATAACTGTGTGTGTTTGGATGCTACGCATAATTTTATGTGAAGTAATAACGCTGTGAAGAGGTCTATGTTGAGCTGCTCTCGTTACTGATGGTGTTGTAATCGTCCGTTTAGTTATTTATCTGACATTTGCTATAATATCTATCCATCTATTGTGTTTCATATTAAATTGGGCCTGCAGTCGACCTTTGTGCCATGTATAAACAGACCTTGTTATGGTACATACAATAGGCAATAAAATAATAACTATTGACTAAACCTAACCCAGTGTATCAATGTCAAATGATCCATTGTGGCTCACAAGAATATCTGCAAACTTGAGATAATAATTCTAACTAATTCTAAAAGCTTACTGGCCAAAATGTTTGCTAACTAGTTCCTAGTTATGGAATAGCTCATGATTGAAGTTCATCATCAGTGCTGTGTAAATTGTGTAAAGTTTTTTATTGTTTCATTTAAATAAAATAGGTGTTTATCTTTGCTAATAACATGTTGAATTGATGTTAATGTGTATTTTCAGACATATTTTAATTTTGAAGAGCATTTAAAACATTTTCTACAGTGAAGAGGGTCGGGTTTGCGGGCCCCCTGTTAAAAACCGAGGCTGTAGAGCAGGGGTGTCAAACTCAAATTCACAATGGGCCAAAATTTAAAACTTGAATAAAATCGCGGGCCAACATTGAACAAAGAAACCTTTTAATATATACCAAACATGTTTTGCTTTAACATTGAATATGGAACCAGCAACGCTTATAAACATACAATATATAACTAAATAGTGCAGACATGCAAATCAAATTTCAAATAAAAAACACATCAATGTCATTAATTTATTAAATAAAAATTAAATAAAATTCTGCCTTTCTTTTCGGGAATTTTTGGGAAGGGGTAGCTCGGAGACAGCTCTAGCTTGAGGTTGCTATGACGACTGTCACGGAGGAGCGCGTTTCTGGGTCCTGTCCTGATTGACGCGCCAAAACAACAGCAGGGCATTGTGGGATTTGTAGTATTAGCGGTAAATGCGCCGTATAATACCGGCGGGTCAAATTTGGCCCGCGGGCCAGAGTTTGACACCCCTGCTGTAGAGAGACAGTAATTGATTTTAGGGGGTATGACATTCCCATTGTTCGCAAACTGGTTTAAATGCTTAACTCCCTTGTTCACCTGCCATCCCCCCTCTCAAACATGTACTGTAAGAGCAGAGAAAGTTCAGGGCAGAGGGGATGTTTAGAGGAATATGTTAGTCTGCCTGACTCATTGATCTTTTATCTGACTGAGGTTTGTGTAAATTTGAATCTATAGCCTCCATCACTGTAATATTTGTAGCCTGTAATATCAGTAGCCTAACTGTGCTCCATATTGATAAAGCCATGACGCTGTCCGTGGTGCTGAAGTAGCAGACGGATTTATTGTTGTCACTTTTTTCCCTCTTTCAGTTGTAATCTTGGATAATTTTCGATCTAACTACACTGTAAAAAAAAACAACGTTGTTTTTACGGTTAAAAATTGGCAGCTGTGGTTGCCAGAACATTACCATAATAAATACGGTGCAACTTTTTTCTAATATTACGGTAAAAAGATATTGACACTGTTGATTTCACATTTAAGATTGCATTTATTCCATTTTTTACCGTATAAATAAAAGGTTTTTCCATCAAAAGATTTGACATATAATTGACAAGAAAATACTTTATGAATGCCGCATCAATTAAAGATTTTACCATTAAATATTACAGTATATTTTTGTTAGAGATAGGGTGTTAAGTACATTTAATAGTGAGAAAAAGTATTTTTTACAAAAAATAAATGCAAAAATTACAGTGATGCTTTTTGTTACAAACACGGTGCCAATGTATTTTACAGTAATAGAGTAATGTATTTAAAAATACTGTTCTGGCTGATATATAGATTTACAGTGTTTAATTGTTACTGAAACTGAATTAACCCATTTGGCTTTGGTAGTCGCAGGTGAACTGAATGAACCTGGTCCATCCCCCCTGTTAAAAATGAACAAATCACCTCCTGCAGACGGATATAGCACCTCGGGCTACATATAGCTGTAAATGTCTCCTCTCCCTGCTTCTTAAACTCCACCTATCGCTCTGCCGCTCCACCCTCTCAACCCCTCACTCTCTCTGCTGTAAGTGAATATAGGTCACTTGACGTAGAGCTTCTCTCGATCTCCTCCCTAGGGTGTGTGCGTATGGCAGGTAACAGAGTAGAGGCACAAGTGCGCTGTGCTGTTCAGCCGCCTCATCGCAGCACTGCGATACAGACTTTTCTGACGTCCCACAGGGCTCGAGAGGAGAGGAAATGGAGCACACAGTAAAAAACTTCGGTTTGTGCTTCAGCTGCACTGACTCATGCCGTTAAAGCTGCTCTGCAGTTCTGTTACAGTCATGCAACAAACCTGATTTATTCACACAGGAGGGTTTTTACAAGGCTTTGCAAAGGCATTTTGAATAATTTTATTTATTTATTTGATGCAGCAAGCTTGTTGACTCTATCTATGACTCTATATCTACTCTGACTCTTGTCTTTTAACAGTTTGTGTCAAAATTCTGATAATGCCAGAAATTTAGGGCCAAATTCTCACGATGAGTCTGATGCTATAAATTACAACTACAAACAAACAAGTCAAAATATGCCATAAAATGATGGCTGGTTAATGCAACAATGAAAGTGCTATTTATGTATAAAGTGAAATAAATATATGCCTACTTTTGCTGCATTTTTCAGACATGAATCATGCAGATGGATGGCAGCGTGAGTTCATGATGCGGCTCTGCCTGCATGTTCTTTTAAAATTTTAATGCCTCAAATGATACTGAGAACATCTCTTACAGTGAATACATACTTCAAAAACGTTTGACTTGGATTCTGTATTATTTAATTTACTTGTGCACTCTATGCACTTTTCTGTTTTATACGTAATTAATTAATCTGGCAATTGTTTTCTATAGTTCATTGATTAATTGCAAGAACATATTAGAAAATAGTGAAAAATGTCCCAGTTTCTCAGAGTCCAAGGTGATGTCTTTAAATGTGTTGTTCTGTCAGTCCAAAACCCAAAGACATTCAGTTTAATGTGATATAAAACAGAGAAAAGCAGGAAATGTCCATATCTGAGAGGCGGAAAACAGCATTTTATGCCATTTTTGCATTACAAATTAACGATTTAATGACATTTTCTGTTGAAAAATGATTAAATAAAACATTTCTATACTATTTAACTGTGTGGTGTTAACTCCTTTGTGAGAATCACTAGTGGTGTCCCCAAAGCATACATAAGAAGACATAACAGAATTAGAGAGAATAAAGTCAGACTGATTTAAATCTTGAGTATAATCCCAAGATTGCATTTGCAAATCTGCTTTAGGGATCTTTTTTTGCTACATATTTTACAAGAATTGTGTGACAATCACAAGATGCTGACTCACCATTGTTCTCCATAATGTTTCATCTTTGGAAATGTGTCTCTGTTGCAAGAAAGAACGGTTCAGTGATCATTATTATAAACATTTTCAATCAAACAGCCGAGGTGGTCTTTGTGTCAGGTAATAAATTGACACATTTGTCAAGGACAGATTAATAGAAAATTAAGCGTAACGACAACAGGAATGCATTTTAAAGGAAAAAAGCAACATATTTTTTTCAACCTTTGCAGATGTAAATATGGACAGAGATAAAAAGCCCTGCTTGCTGTTCACTTTTCTGTTGCTGCCTTGACTGCTTCAAGCTGAAAATAATTTCACTTTTAAATGGTGCTGTGCTTGTCTGAGACACTTTGTCAGGCATTCAATCAAATCTTCACTGGACCTTTGGAGTGATAGTCAACAACAACTAAAAAACTAAATTGCTAACATCTTAGTTTTCCACACCACTTCTTTAACTTGGCACTTTTCTATCAGAAGTCAGGCATGCGTAGTGAGGGCTGTCTATTCATTATCAGGTCTAAAAGTCTTTTACTCAAGTTCAGCTCATAATAAGTTAAAAAAGCTGGGAAACAAGTAATATTCAAATATAGGCTCCCCATTGTAAAGAGTGTCTTTCTGTGGATCTGGACAGATGAGTTGAGATTTGTGTCTCGTCCAACACAAGAAACAAGACTTTAATCTGCAATGTTGTCTCGTAACTCTGCTGGGAGCTGTCTGACTGATAATTAATCGACTCTCTGGGCACTTACAGGATCCAGGGAGATTTTCTGTGTATTGAGATTTATTTCCTGGTTCGAACTCATTTAGTTGAAAGCTCAAATAAATGTTTCACTCTCCACAAAGTCTCAAATGCATTTGACCAGGCCGAGCAGCGAGATTCTATGTGGAGGCAGTGAATGAAAGACAGATCTCTAATGAGACTGCAGTCATTCAGTGATCCTCAAGGTCTTTGAGGACCCTCTTTGAGGAGTCAGGACTTATAAAAGGAGGCTGGTTCTAGTCTTTTAAAGAACATTTTGCATCTTAAGCAATTCAGTTCCCTGTGCCTAATAGCAGGCGCTTCTACATTGATGCACTGACCATGAAACCCACTACTTCTCCTAATACTGCAGGATTCTGCTTTAGTTCTGATAAATTGTGCAGGATTGTGTGTGTGAGCTGCTCTGAAATTGCAGTTTGGGATGAGATTATGCTGTTTATCACTGAGAACACATTTAAGAAGAAGACATAGAGAGGACATACTGTATGAGTTATGGGTGTTTTTCCATACTGTATCAAAAACAAATTCCACAGAGGTAGTGCGATCGTTACAGCTGGGGTAGGCAGGTTTTTAGGAATAAATTCCATTAAAAAAAACAACTTTCAGCATATTGTAAGTCAAGTAGTCTAAGAAAAAATAGGGTTCTGCACCTCCTCTGTATTCACACTTTGGATCTGGGGTACTAAAAGTATTGATGGCAGAATGCCAATTTTTTGGAGCCAGCACATGATTGAGAGCCTCACAGGGAAAAAAAGTTGTTCAGCACAATCATTAAGTTTACGGAACAGCACTAACATTGATCACAATGCTGCCAGGAGCTTTCTACAAGCCGTCATTGCCAACTTGACAGATTCTTGTTCTGATGCGCAGTTTGACGCAGTAGTTGAGAAGTATATTACATGTAAGCTGCTACTGAAAGTAATGAAATTGACTTTGGGTGATTAAAATACAATACAGGCTTCTATTGGCTGCTCTGTAAATGCAGATTTGCATGCACATCTCTTCAGATGGTGAAAGCCTCATTCAATGTTGGGAAATCCTGCAGTAAACGTTGCTTTTCTAGTATTGAAAACAACTGCCCACACTGCAAAACAACCCAAATGAATCTTAAATAGAGTCCGACAATAAACACAATGAAACCTGTGTCAGTATTGGTGAAGAATTTTAGAAATGGAGAGAAAATGTTGATAAAAGTTTAGCCTTCTGCTAACTGTCGCCAAAGGCACCTTACTGCAACTAGCTGAGGCCTAATAGCAATAGCCGCAAAGGCTAAACTATTTATCTCCATCTCTAAAATGCTTGAAATTATATTGCAAGCATTTATTCATGAACATGAACTTGAGCTGGTTTGCTTGAGGCTCAAATTACAGTTGTTATCTTCAAGGGCCATTACAGTAATTTTCATAGAATTTCTGCTATATAACTGTATCACGATCAAAATTACGATTGGGATGACTCAAATGTATGAAGTGCGTGCATATGCTCTTGCTCGTCTGGTTGGAGAGGCTGTCTTTATCCTTTTCCAGAAAACTGCCTACCCCAGCTTTAAAGTAAAATGAAGGTTACGGTTCATTAAAATGAAAGATTTTCAGTCAAATGATCAGTTATGTGAAGGCCGTTTGAGACTGTTTCACTGTTAACTGTTTTTACTGTTGATTTAATGAGGTAAATTCATGAGTGTATTGGTCTGTTTATCAAAAAATATTCCACACAGATGTTTGAATCAATGAAAGTACTGAGAAATATTTGGCTTTATGAGTTAAATATTGATGTTACCACAGTGAGTCACAGCTGATGATCCACTTTAAGTGATTGGTTGGCTGGTTTAAGTACACAGACTCCAAAAAACTTCACAGCACTGAGCCTAAAGATCTCAACTCAGCATCTGAAAACGTTATATATCTTAATATCTTCTGTGGCTCTGAAGGGAGATTTTCCAAAGTCTGAGAAAATAAATCTGAGAAGCTTTGACAGGAAACATAAAACAGCAATTAGATATTCACTTTGATATGTATTTTTATCTCTTAATAATTCAGTGCAGAGAAACATTAAAAAACACATTAATATTGGACCATATTCAGTTCAATACGGCCGTCTGTTGTTTGCTTTGTCCCGTTGCTATCTGACCTCAGCTTGTGTTTATCCAGTGATCATTTAGAGAACGAGCTCTCACCTCAGGCCCGGTCAAGTCAATCCTGAAGTCTTGTTGATCAGCAGCAGCATGACTTTGTCTGCAGTTTCATCAAAACAGGAGAAAAATGTCTGCAGATTTCTGTTTTCCTGATATTGCAAGGACACACGTAGCCCCTGAAGATCTATCTGAAGTTTGTTTTACCTCTCTGTTTGATGTTTCTCTCTGCTCTAAAAATAATGGAATTGGTCACAAAGGAAAGATATTTTGTTTCTGAAAGACCTACTTAGACCATACACTTGTTTTATTCAGACACTCTGCAGGTCTGAATGAACAAGCATCCCAAAGCAAAATCCACATTCCTTGCAAAAGCACAGTAAGCTTCTTCTTCCTCTTCCTCTCTTTGTAACTGAAGCCCTGGGTTGGTTTGCGTGGGCTGGTAGGGAATTAGCTGCTGGAACCACATGTGCTCATACAGCGCTGGTGGTTCTGGCGTTTCTGGTGTGCAGCCGATGGTGGGTGTGATTCTGTGTTGGAGTTGACATTTCACAGAGGTATTGGTAGGAGTGCAGATACTGCCTCATACTACTGAGTAGCCAAGAACCAAAACCTTGAAAAACTTTCTCTTTTAATGTTATTTCAATAAAAATGTTGGTGCTGGCAGTCGTCCATCGTAGGATGCAGGATAGTTGTTGTCCATGTGTTTCTGCTGCTGAATTTGATGTATTTGCAACAAAACTGCACTGTGTGGAGACTTTCTCTAACAAACACAGTTCATGTTACAAAATATTGTAAGACATAAACAAAATCAATAGGATGAAACATGGACAAGGAAGGGTACAAATGGCAGATATCCATTGTTGGTATAGGATAAGTGAGCAGTCCACTGTGGCTAAGAATATTTTTGCTTTCTATTTTTTTTAATATAAAAACTACAGAATATAATCTTTTATTCTCATACTTACTATTATGCAAATATTTATCTGATTGTAACAAAATGACTTGACCTTCAGATTACTTCTCTACTGAGCACAGGATCCATGCGAACAGCTGTGCATATTTAAGACCTTAACTTATTTAAAGCTCATTACAGCAGCATTTTGTGATATGTGTAGTTCTGGGCTCTGGGGTTAAAAAGTTATAGAGAGACACATTGAAGTCGCTATGATATAAAGATTTAAGATATCTTTTCCTAGTCCTGCAATGGGGAAAACCAGCCTCTGCATTTAACTCATCCTTCTTCTTTTTTACACAGCAGGGTACACACCATGCTTAGGGTTAGGGCAGCACTTTTCTGCACCTGAGGAGCTGTGGGGGGTTAGGTGCCTTGCTCAAGGTCACTTCAGTCCACGACCTGTCAGTCCTAGGATTCGAGCTGTCGACCAACCTCTAGGCCAGGGGTGTCAAACTCTGGCCCGCGAGGCAATACCAAATTATTATATTATTATTGTACTATAAAAGCTGACCCGCCAGTATTATACGGCGCATTTACCGCTAATACTAAAAATCCCACAATGCCCTGCTGTTGTTTTGGCGCGTCAATCAGGACAGGACCCAGAAACGCACTCCTCTGTGACAGTCGTCATAGCAACCTCAAGCTAGAGCTGTCTCCGAGCTACCCCTTCCCAAAAATGGCGAAAAGAAAGGCAGAATTTATTAACCTGTTGAAAAAGTTTATTTTGATATTTAAATCAGAAGGATGCAAATAGAAAAGAGGCATACGATTTTTTTATTTAATTTTTATTCAATAAATTAATGACATTGATGTGTTTTTTATTTGAAATTTGATTTTGCATGTCTGCACTATTTAGTTATATATTGTATGTTTATAAGCGTTGCTGGTTCCATATTTAATGTTAAAGCAAAACATGTTTGGTATATATTAAAAGGTTTATTTGTTCAATGTTGGCCCGCGATTTTATTCAAGTTTTAAATTTTGTGAATTTGAGTTTGACACCCCTGCTCTAGGCCATATGCTGCCCAATAAATTATATTTCAATGGAAACATTTTTTATCAAATGACTAAGTGAGAGGAGTCAGAACCTATACAGCCGATGATCACCTGAATCTGCAGCTTAATTATTCAAGAAAATGAAAACAATTGTTACTTCACCTTGTGGTCTGTCCTCATATGTATGGGTTACAGTCCAGTTTCACTACAGAAAGATAATGAATAAATAAATAAATGGGTAATAGTGTTTGGAGTGCTGGTGCGGACAGAGATATGTTGTTAAACAATGGTTATGTAGGGTTTTTTTAAATAGTGGGGTAAATATCTCTGTAGTTGAAGACAAGGTTGGTTTATAGTTTATCTGTTTTGGTTCATTCTCACCGCACGCATAGGATGGTTTTCAGATGGAAACCCCCTGTATACTACCTGTTCAGCACCAAAGAGCAGACAAAAGCAGATAGTGACTAGCTGGTGGACAAAATGCAACACAAAGCTGTTAGAGAAACCAGATATTTCCCTCTGGAGTTGGTGGAGACCAAAAACAGAGCTAAAAGAGTGAATATTGGACTTAAAATCACCGGGTAGCCCAAAAATTAAATCCAAATTAGTTATAATGTTGCTTCATAACTGCTGGATCAGAAAATCAGTAAAAGAAGGTCACTATATCAGTCATCAAAAGATGATGATATTCAACATCGGATCTTTTTGTTTTTATTTATTTGGCATACCCAAATGGAAAAGCTTATAACAGACAAACTGCAAGGCCAACATGTATCAAGGTAACATCTTCTAGTTTCTGAAAATAGCCTGTTTTAAACACAACCTAAACTTCTTTATGTATGACATTCCAGACCTCTTGGTCTTACCTTATGGGAGCGAGAGAGTTTTTGGTTCATGGTGTCCCTGAATCTCTCCAAAAACTGTGTTTGAAATAAACACTGCAGTGTAGCAGCTTAAGCTCATCCCTTGTGGGTTTTAAGAGGTCAAGCATTCTGAATATATGCATAATGATTGTATATTTTTAGACAAAATGGATTTAGAGTAAACTTTTGGATTCCACTTGCAACAAATTGTATACAATGTGGTTCTGGCTCTGTGTCTCTGCCATACGCTGCAAAGTTATGAATGACCAAAAATCAAAACAACTTGTGGGGAGGATTTCAGCCTCTTCTGGTTCAGAAGTGATAACACAGTGTTGAATATGATGGACTGGTTTAACCCTTTGATGCACAACATATAAACACCTTCTAATGCACAACATGGGTCACCCACATTCATTTCCCATTTTATTTCATGCTGGCCGTGTGTTTGAACCTTTTTTTTTTTTTATTACAACAGATCATTATATCCATTTATCCTTTCATACATTGTGCAGAAAAATATTTTTTGTATTTTTACATCAAGTTTACACACATGGGTCAAAAATGACCTTGTGTATTAGAAGCATAGTGATACAAAAGGGGTTTTTATTCAAAAAACAAAAAGGGTTTTTAGAAGTAAGAAATGAAAACAAAAAAATTAGGACTTATGATGATCAGAAACAAGTTAATTGAGGAAAACCTGGAATACTGAATGATGAAATTAATTTATTACAAAGATATAGGATATGAAAACGTAGTTGGGTCACTTTAGACCCATGTTGTGCATCAAAGGGTTAAGAAAACAGACAAACAGAACCTACATTTTACTGCTTGTCTTAAGAGCAGCTTCACAACACAAAATCCTCACAGCTCTGAGCCGTATTCATAGACCGTCATTGCTTTCATGAATATCAGTGTGTTGATCTTAAACATTTTTATCCGTCATTTGTAGAGCCCAGGGACCGTTAAATCACTTAGCTCTACATCCACACATTAAACCTCTCCTTTATTGAATTGTCTCTGTTATTGTTACTCTTAACGCTCTCAACACAGTGGATGTTTTGTTTATGCCGCCTCATTAGTTGCTCTATTTTCGGGGCTTTGCGAGAAATTCCAGCTGCATCAAGTGATGTTGGCTGTCGCAGCAGCTTTTAAAACCTGTTTATGTACTTATGTAATAATGATGTAGCAAATTATAGATTTTTTCTTCGCTCCGGAAATATCCTTTTTACGGAATTATGATGATGAGTCAACCAAGCTGATTAGGTAGCGTTACTAACGTTTCGAGGCTTACTCTCAACCGCAACCTGTTGTCTAAGCTTCTTCTCTGTTCCTGTTGTCGCTCAGTGAATTGAATTAAGTGCTAAATTGGTGTCATCAGTGTTTTTTTTATTCTTAAAAAGATAGTGTTGTATCAAAGAGTTGCAAGAAATCTGCAAGTTTTGCTTTTCATTCTGCTGGA
Organism: Centropristis striata; assembly: GCF_030273125.1. Taxonomy (NCBI): domain Eukaryota; kingdom Metazoa; phylum Chordata; class Actinopteri; order Perciformes; family Serranidae; genus Centropristis; species Centropristis striata. Next base: position 6,516,352 of record NC_081519.1, on the reverse strand, counting down.
TCACTGATGTCTTAATAATAGTGTTTGTTGTATTTTTATATATTTAGTGCGTCTTGTACAATATTCTCTTATTCTAATAAGATCCTAAATAATTAGAGATATTAATGTGTTTCAGTTAGAGCTTGATTGATATCCTGGTCAACCTGTATTATTTGTCAATATTGTCCTATCACAGACATATTAGAATCAGCATATACTTATTCCAATATGCACTAAAATGAAAACTTTTTTTTCACAACATATTGTGCAGTAAACAATGATTTAAGTTGATTGAGAAGTGGTATTAGTGATTTATTTATTTTTTTATTTATACTTTATTTAAATGGTCAGCATTTGTCTGAGACAGAACATTTTGATGATGTTGATAAAAATATTATTATTATTATTATTATTATTATTATTATTAATTAGTCAGCAATTGAGTAATGCTGAATACACAGGACTGATGTTTATTTGGGTATTTATTTCATTTTTTTGTGCTGTTATTACTAGATTACTAGTGATAACAGCAAAATAATAGATATCACTAGATATTACTCGACATATCGATATTATAGATTATATGTACAATGTATAATAATGTTGTTTCTTGTATGAAGTTATTAGTAGGTTAGAGTCCTTTTGCATGTTCATATGGGTGCAAAAATTTCAGTATTGTGTGAATTTTCCCACTCTATTGGCATCCCGCCTCTAGTTTTAGTTTTTGTTCAATGAAGTATGTTTTTATAATTTGTGTTTTAATCCATGAACAGATAACAGCTATTTTTGTTGCAAAGTCACTGCTTACTTCTGCACACACACACACACACACACACACACACACACACACACACAAACACAAAGACATATCTGTTTCATTTGTTTGTGTTGTGTGACAGTCAGCGTGTGATGTTTATCCACAGGATAATGCACTGGGCCAGGCGTATCGAGCAGGAGATTGACAGAGTCTTTCAGCACATCACTGGAGCTCAGCAGTTGAAAGGGGTGAGTGTGTAGCTCTCTTTTTATAGTGCACGGGTCTTACTCATCACAGTGCTGCATAAACTCAACAAGAAATGCACAGAGCAGAGAGGTCAGCGAGCAAAATAGCTGTAAATCCATTACGTTTAAGAGCTGGAGCTAAATAGGTGCATAAAACAAGAAGACAATTACTGCCTGCCTTTTAGAAACCATTTTCTTTCTTTTTTTTTTCATGATTTTCTGGGAGTCTTTGAAGAGATACGAGCAGCCAATAACACAATGTTTCTGTTTTCCCTGGACAGACATAAAACTCTCTCTAATAGCTTTCATATTCATCAGTTTCCTGAATGTATGCTCTGTTTTTTAGATGCCATAGCCAAATTCTGCTGGCACTTTTTTTTATTATTTGCAATAATTATCAATCTTGCACACATTGCACAATTTCTGCAAAGTGAATGAGATGCCCAAGCACACACCCACAGTAGTTGCATTCAGAATGCATGAATGTTTCATGAAGTCATGATCTTAATAACACCTACAATCAGGAATACTAATTTAAGTCTTTCATAAGCTGATCATGTAACCCCCTTTTCTGTTGTTTGTCACCAGTGGAACAATTCACATATATGAGGGCCCGTGTAGGCCATAATCTTCCCTCTCACATACACAAAAATACCTTACACATACACAATTTTACCTCTCACATACACAATTTTATCTTGCACATACACAAAACACACCTCTTACATACACCATTTTTAGCTATTACATTCACTTTTTTGTGAGAGCTAAAAATAACTACAGTCATGGAAAAAAATATTAGACCACCCTTGTTTTGTTCAATTTCTTGTTCATTATAATGCCTACAACTAAAAGTACATTTGTTTGGACTTATATAATGATAACAACAAAAATAGGTCATAAGAGTTTAATTTATGTAGCTCGTTTTCTTGATAATTATTTTGGTTATTATGAAGAAAACCATGGAAAATGTCTAGATATCAGCTCTGAAATTAAACTCTTATGAGCTATTTTGTTGTTATCATTATATAAGTCCAAACAAATGTACCTTTGGTTGTACCAGGCATTATAATGAACAAGAAATTGAAGAAAACAAGGGTGGTCTAATAATTTTTCCACGACTGTATGTGAGAGCTAAAAAAAAAAGTGAATGTGACAGCTAATAAAAAGTGAATGTGAGAGCCATAAATAGTGTATGTGAGAGGTGTGTTTTGTGTATGTGAGAGGTAAAATTGTGCATATGGAAGAGGGAAGATATGAATTATGGCCTATATACACATACCCCTCATACACGCACATGAACTGTTTCATTGCTTTATTCATGTTTCATCTTGCTTTCAATCTTTATATTACATTTTAGATTGCATGCATTAAGGTAATCTGAGTCATCGCTCTGCAGCGACCTGATGTCTAATTTCCTGTAAATAGCTGGTTTCCTCATAAAGAATAAATGATTGATTTTTTTTTCCAACTATTTCTTCTTTAAAAAGCTCCAGTAAAAGCTGTTGCCAGCGAGTTCTCCAGATTATTCAGAATAACAAGGACTTTGCCTCATTTACATTTTTTTTTATAAGGAGAAGGTTTTTTAGCATGGCGTGACTATGTAGAAAGTGAATGCAGATGCACATAGACAAGGTTACTGCAATGCAAATGTGTGATATTCAGGTCATAGTGTACAGTTTTCAACTCAAATGGGAAATATGGCGATGCTGTGCTTCAACAGTTTATCAGTTTTGAGATTATCCTTGCCATAGCTCTAATTGATCCAAACTCCATTCAGAAAACAAGCATTTTAAAAGCTGTTTGCCTGTCATCTTGTAGACAGACCTGACAAAGCATTAATTAATACTTTTTGCCCATCAGCATCATGATGTAGTTATTTCAGCATACTTTCTATTAGGGGTGGGCGATATGGCCCTCAAAGAATGTCACGATATTTCAGACTATTTTTGCGATAACGATATTCTTGACGATATTAGGAAATACTTAAAAAGATATAGAAAATATGTTGGGGTTTTTTAAGTCTGTATAAATAAATAAAAATCTAAAATGTAGTGTAAAGTGCAAATCTCAACAGTTGCCAAATACAAAAAAATTTACTCTTGACTCTTGAGTAGGAGCAAATAATAAAAATAACCATTTAGGGGTTCTGGGGGCATATTTAATGAAATTCTGTAAAGGAGAATAAAGGTTCTTGTATGTTTTATTTAAGGCATCTTATTTTGACAGTCTTCTTGTAAATTATGTGGTGGATTCTCTTAACACACTGTGCTCTTATTTTGAAAGCTGCATGTGTTTAGCGAGAGGGAGTAAGTAGCTTTTTGTGATTAAAACAACTTTAACCACTACATCAAGAAGTAGGAACATTGCCAATATCATGATATGCATTTTTTTTTTTAACCATAAAAAAAATATACCGATATTATCGTGAACGATACGATATGGCACACCCCTACTTTCTATTTTTTTATTGCAATCAAGTCATAGTGAAATCAGTTTATTTTGGGTACATTTCACGCTGCTGTAGTGGCCATCCTTAAAGACAGTTTCTGGAGAAGGTGTTGAAATATTACCAATCTGTGTTCACCTCAGGATGATGCTATGAATCCAGATTCAATAGCATTTTGGTTTAGCAACGTATTTGGGACTTCCACAACAGTTACAGCAATAATGGTTATTTGTTCATGTCGTGAACACACTGATACTCAAATTCACAAACATACCTGGTCCATCCAATCAGCTATAAAGGTTATTCCACATCATGGCAGGTGGCTGGGGCTGTCCCTGAGGAAGCAAATGCCAAAAAACAGGACCAAAGATCATCTGTAGGGGGCAAGAGAGCCCCGCTCTGTGAAGATGTGTGGGGGCGTTTCCCTCAGCAGAGAGCAGCGGCACGTGTCCTCTCTGTTTGTGTCACAGCAGAGCAGATGGTCAGCCTGCAGTAATGCCTTGATGTGAGACTCACTTGTTCATTGAGTCCTCATTAATCCCTCCGTGCTCCTGAAACACTCTGGATCTGTTAAAGAAATTGTTCCTCTTTGCCCCGGAAAGCTCAGTGCAATCCTCTCGTGTCGAGGAAACGCTTGTAATTTAAAGGGAACATGATATTCAATTGCCCAACTGATAAAAAGACACAATTTTACATTTGCAGATACAGTACATTCATTGGGCTCTGTGATGCAGCTCTTGTCTACATGAGGGTTTATTTTTTACCACTCAGACTGCAATGTGGCAGGACTGTTTCAGATGAAATCTCAAAGGTCGTCTGGAGGTTGGGCAAAATCTGTAATGTTACATTGCATTGCTAGTAAAAACCCTCTTACATGCCCATATAGTCCATACAGAGTGCACATTCATGCAGCTCTGTGAGTCTGTACTTAGGCACAGTAGTGCTTTCAGCTCAGTGCTCACAATGACAATGCTAACATGATGTTTAGCAGGAAATTCTCACCGTCTCCACCATAGTAGTTCAGCATGTTAGCTTGCTAAAGACAAAGTAAAGCTGAGGATGAATCCATGAGATAGATGAGATAATTTAGTTCGTGACAGCCTCAACAATCACGCAGTCGGCTTAAACACACAATATGTCATTTTCTGTGCTTTCAATCAAAACAATAAAGAAAGACAGAGTTGCAATGTGGTCCAGCTGAGGCCTTTAGTACCTGCATCCAGCCTCATCATTTCTTCAGTGTTCTTTCTTTCTTTCTGTCTTCATGACCCGTTGATAAAAACCTTTAAAAACACTGAATAAATTGGTATTTGCCTGAAACTGTTTGACGTCCTGGAGGGGCTGTGAGCCAAGCTGCTGCTAACATTTGCTCAGCTTGTTTCTCTGCTAACTTAAGATCCAGATGTCCAATGACTAAAATACTTTATCTGGGTCAAAATATATGTTTAAAAAACGACTAAGATGAGATAAAAAACTGACAGCTTCTGGCAGACAATGCTGGTGTTTTCTACTGACAGGCGGCTAAATAAATGGTAACAAACTGTGTCCTTGATTCAAATTACGGGTTGCTTCAGGTTTTAAATTTTGTCCCACATATGACTTACTGTGGAGTACAACCGAACAAATATGCAACTATACAGGCCTAGTTGTATTTAGACAGTTTAATGCAAAAAAGTTACATATTATACCTTTAATACTGCAGCTGGGATTGCAAGACATTTTAATTTGGTGGACTTTACGTGGACATTTCCTGGTCCCAGGTGTGACTGGTTTGCTAAAGTTTTTATCTACATCTTATCTATCGTCAGTAGTGCATCTTGATTCTGAATTTATTCTCCACAGGACCTAGTTCACAAGAACACCCTGTTCATTACTGCATGTTCCCATCTGTGCAGCTCGGGCCAATAAAGCATCTGGTCAGCGCACAACATGAGGGATGTCTTGAAGTTCATTTTGTGAAGTCCATTTATAGGGACAGGGCTGTCGTACAGTATGCAGGTCTGCCAAATGTATTCATCCAGGTCACAGTCTGTCTTCATCTTCATCTCTCAGACGAGAGTCTGATGGCCTGAAACCCATCAGGCAGAAATCTTATAGCGAGGTACTCAAGGTATCTTATTACCTGCATATATGATGATGGTGAACCTTTTGAACTCCTGCTTCGTGTGTGTAATAATGTACAGACAATGTTTGTGCAGGCAAAACTGAGCATATGTAATAAAAGGCGTTTGTTTTTTGGAGAGGTCTGAATGTGGGCAGCCGCCAGCTTAAGCTATGAAAGTTCCTTTGTGCTCCTGTTTGTGAATGCATGTGTTCTGAGCACGTGTAAGCAGGCAGCATTTCATGCCAAATGGTACCAAACTTTCCCTTCACCAAACTTTCTCTAAAGGGAGAAGTTAGTTTGAAACAAAATAGTTACCCAGACATTTGCTCATGCAGTTCATGCAGCTCTGTTTCGGTCCCAGACGTCTCCTGATGACCCATAAAGTTCTCTGGTGTGAGAAATCTTAACGAATACTTTGTGAGCATGTTGAAAGGCCACATTTCAGAAGATAACTGTGATGTGTTTCCATGTGTGGTCTAATTTAACTTCAGGTCCTCTGGAGAAGAGCATAAAGAGCAGAATCTGGGTGAATCACTTTAGACCCAACTCAAATTGAGAAAAAAAAAGGGGATTTTGTTAGATTTTTGTAGTCTTGTAGGGTTTAAATACACTGTACACATCAAGCTAAAGCGCTCACAAAGGATGACATTTAGCTTTTAGGTCAATTTGTTCACTTTTTTTCTCCAAATGCTCCATTAGCTGTTTTCAAGAGAAATTTCATTAATAGTTATTTCATAAACGTCATAAAAAAGATTATTATTATTATTATTAGAGATTACTTTTTTGTAATGTTTTTTACACAATAATGCAGAAAATGTTGCTTGGCGTGATTTAGAAATGGTGTTCGTTTTAAAAAAAAATCTGCAATTGTCTGAAACTGAACAGTATAATACTTATACTTATATACTTATTTTCTCAGTCATCATTTATGAAAATTGGCTGACAATATATAACATTGTTTGTATAATGTATAATAATAAAATGTTAAAACAATAAAAATGTTAAATATGATTTAGTTTTATGTGTGTTTTAATGAGAAAATAGCTCTCTTGTTACATTTGCAGAGTGGTGACAAAATTGGTGCACAATCTACCTAAAAAGGTCTATTTTTCCAGCTTTAAAAAAATGACCATATCTGCCACGATATCGGTTATCGATTAATTTTTCAGTATCATCATCAGTCTCAAAAAACCCATATCGGTTGGGCTCTAATTATTATTTGTTTGTGACATTTTGGTGTGAAACTGCAGTAATGTGATTCTTCACTGAAAACTTTGTTCAAAGACAGCAGACATTGTGTGTGAATAGATTAGATGAAAGGATCCATATTTAGATTTGGATTGAACACACAAACACAACAAGTGACTGTTCCCCCGTGTCCTCAGTATTTAAATATAAAAAGGATTTGCTTGTACAAATTCAAGAGCTGTGAATTTTTATTATTATAATTATTATCAGAATCATTCTGAGCTGCTGAGCTTTAATCTTTCTAATCATCCTTTAAGTGTTTGTTTTACAAGATGCAGGCTTGCAAATGATCATAACGCCACACAGATACTGCCCGTAACAATCAGCTGCACTAATGGTAACACAGATTTATGTTAAGTCAGCTCCGGCGAAGTGTCCAAGGTTACAAATAGTCAATAGCGAGATGTCGGGTCAGCAGAAACAGACTTAATAGGTTGACTCTTCAGCTGTTATTGCTCTTATTTTTTTTAACTTTGTGCATTAAAAATTTACAGATTTACAATGAAGAAAGACGACGGTTCAGTCTGGTGAAGAATCAGCCTCGGAAGATTGTGGAGAAAGTGGCCTCGGACATAGAGAAACTCCTGGCTAAGAAGCGCAAAGCACTCGATGTAAGTTTCTGACAAATATGAAGCAATTTGTTGCTACAATGTTGCATTTTTTCTACAGCTACTCATTTCTCTCTATGCTTTTTTTAACTGTAAATATTTACTGCAAGTCAACTGATCTCTCTCAAAACTACATTGAACAATTTTGAGTACTAAAGTTGTAGCTCCTTGCTTATTTAAAAGGGAGATTAATAGGATTTGTCGGTTGCAGTTTGTAAACACAATATTAAGCAGACAATACATTAAACTTTATTGAATTATTTATTCCTTCATCTGTATATGAATACATGCATTGCAATACTTGGTCAGATGGCAGAAGTAACATTTCAAATTGAATTAAATGTATGCATGTTATTCATTTTTCAGAATACATGCACTATATATGACCTATATTAATATATGTCTGACCGCTTAGGAACTGAGTTGGAAATTACGTAAATACATGGAAAAATGAACATATCTATTTGATCTATTTTGATCATCTAGTGATATTCTCAAGAGCTTTAAATGATTCCTTTACCCAGAAAATGGATATTTTGACACCAAGATATATATTGGTTCTCATAGACTTTATATGGCTGCCATCCCCGATCCACAATCTTGATGAAGTGGCTTCCATCAAAAATTGAAACTTATGGTAATAGAGAGTATGGAAAAATTTGGTGCGTTTGTCCGACGTGTTCCCATTCTTCTCAGATCTGGTCCTAAGCCGCCTGACTAAATCAAAACATTAGACATTGATAGAAAAGTATTTTTACATTAATTTTTTTTATTTGACAACATTCTTAACACTGTTTGAACATTTATTCTGTAGAACAAAGTGCTGGTTCGGTTTCATTATTTGCAGAAGCCGGTAAACTCAGTTCTGTCTCTGCATCATGTTTCAGTGTTTCTGCTCGACGACATGTTGTCGTACTGGCTCCTCTGATTGTTGAGTTTTTCTCTGTTTTCATCATGTAGAGATTAGCCAGCGAAGCAGAGCGGCTCCAGAGAGAGCACCCATGGCAGGATGGAATCAAGGTAAAGTACATTTTTCTCACTGTGGCCTTGTATTTTACTGCAATATTCACCTCTACAGAATAAGCACAATAATGAGGTCAAAGTGGGAACAACTCAAAAATGTCATTTGTGCAGAATAACACAGTTAAAATGAAATACATCATAAAAAACAAGTTGAATTTCTCTGACATGTTATTTTTTAAAAATTGGAATAAAATGGAATCTAAATATACAACACTTTTCCAAGTGCCCACAAGTGCCATGAATATTGGGAAAAAATGGGTGTCCACATGTTATACATGTTAAACTATTTGCTTACAACCTCTCCCGTCCTCTCCTCTCTGATCTATGTAAAGAGCCTGCAGTTCAGTGCAACTTCAGTGAATATTTGTTTTGTGACCATTCGTCTCAGAAGAATCGATCATGGCTTCCCAGTTGCACTGAAAATCGCAAAAAATTTAATGTTTTTAAGAGTATCTAGTTATTCCTGCCAGAAAGTTCAAATTCAGACGGCAATGTCTGTTTTCATAGTTTTTTCCTGTGATAAACAGTGTATTTTTATCAACTTTTTAAAACAAACAAACATACTTTTCAGGTACTTAACTTTTGGTGGGGTTCAGAGGGTTAAATATCATGAAATAATGTGTTTGTAACAAGGTTATAATAGTTTTGGATTTTTCATTAGTTTGAGTTAGTTTTTAGAGTGAGTTTGCTAGTTTTAGTTTAGTTTTTAGTTTTTGAAAATGCTTAGTTTTAGTTTAGTTTTTATTAGTTTTAGTGTTAGTTTTAGTTTTTTTTGTAATGGGCTATACGTTGGGTGCCAGATTGAAAGTGGTCATAATAAATTTTTCCTTTGTTGCCTTTTGTTTATCCATCTCAGCCCCAATAAGGTTATTAACTCTTACAGTTCCAGGTGTTTTGAATTTTGGTTGGAGTGTAGACATCCCAGTCTCAGTAAACATATTCACCATGTGTTGCATGTTCAAATAGAAACACTGAATTATGAATGAAAAAAGTTGACAAAAACGAAAACTAAGGACATTTTCACTATAATTTTAGTTAGTTTTAGTTAGTTTTGTAACCACAAAATACAGTTTCAGTTAGTTATCGTTTTTTTAAAAACTCTAGTTTTTATTTTTATTTCAGTTAATGAAAATGTTTTTTCAATTCTAGTTTTCGTTATTTCGTTAGTTTCCGTTAACTATAATAACCTTGGTTTGTAAGTGTGTTACATGGACCACAGTCAGTATCATTGAGAACCTCTGACCAGTGTAAATGCCACCCCAGCATGTTGCTTTTTTATGCCATCCCAAAAACTTTCATTTGTCTGTTTTGTTTTGTTTTGTTTTTTGTAATTTTTCTTTTTGAATCATCTAGTGGAAACATTGTGCAGTGAAATTAAAGCACTGATGTAAATTCAGAGCAGATGGGTCTGATGTCTCTGAGCGTTGTGACTCTAAATGGGACGACCTGAGAAAGACGGAACATTTCCACCAGTCAGCTGAGCAGATCCCTCAGCGCTCAGCTGGCTGAAACAGATGACCGAGTGCACTCAGCCGTGCTGCTCGCTTGAGTCCTACACGCATTGGCATTCCACTTTTCCACTCGGCCTGCTTCATTTGCCCAACAAAATCAGATGGGGTTAACCTCATCCTCTCACATGGCCTCTCACGTCCTTCCCTGCGGTGCCGGATCCCTCTGTCACTTTAGAAAACGCTTGTGGTTTTGCATGTTTTAGCTCATTCACTGAAAATGGTGAAGACTTTTCAACACTGTCATCCTTTTACCAAAGCATAACACGGCTTTTAGATTTATTTCTGAGTATCCAGTGAGTTTCCCATTATCTACTGGGAGTGATAAATATCTAGTCAATACAAAATTATATAAAAATCAACCGAAAATGAATTGTAAATGTTTTCTGACTGTGAAAAAGGAAGCCAACATAACTTGAAGGTTAACATACTGGCTTGATATATTGGGAAAAATATGCTTTTTTGCTTGGAGATTTATCTCATGCTTGTCTGGACTCTTCTTGTAAACCCAGATGGCAGCTTTTGTTACTGCTGAACAGATTCAGGCTAGCTGTTTCCAGACCTCATGCTAAGCTAAGCTATAAAAAAGCTTAGCTTTAAATTTGCTTTAAATTGTCTACATTTGTCACACAACTGTTGTATTTTTTAAAAAAGTGTACAGTGTGATTAAAAAAAAAGCTGATTTCATAGAAGATTGGAGACAAAATATTAGTTTTATAAAAAAAAACCAACTAGTGACAAGACATTTTGTTACTTTTGTACAGGAATAAAACTCAAAGATTAACTTGAATAAATAACGTAAATAACAAAGATGCTTACTCTCACACACCTTTGTTTCTGTCAGTCAGACAATAATCTTCATCAAGACCCTCATTCACTCACGATCCATAATCACTCAGCCTAATGAGGAGGGCAGAGATCTCTAGCTGAGCCAACACACAAACACAGACGACCACTCACACTCACATTCACACCTCGAGCCACCAGTTAGCCTCCCCTGCATGTCTCTGGACTGTGGGAGGAAGCTGGAGAACTCCCACGCTGAGATGAGAACATGCAAACTTCACCCTCAGCTGGGCTCGAACCCGGAGGCGTTGTTGCTGTGAGGCGACAGCGCTAACCGCTGCACCTACGTGCTTTCGCTTAACTGTCAGTTACGTTTCATTTGCAGCTCAGTGAGCAGAGGACAGGAGTCGATGGTTCGGCATGCAGCACGCTAAGGTGTCACAATAGCAGAATTTTAAACTTCTATACTACACTTGTATAGAAAAAGATGCTCTTACAGTCCCTCTTTCGTTTGCACAGCAAAAAGAAGATAAAAGTCCCTAGCATGCATAATTTTTTTTTTTTTATAATGTTTTTCTTTTCCCTTTTTTTTAATTTACAACCTGCACACAATAGTTGTACAGAAAAACTCACTGAAAACACATACTAACACATTTGTAATAATGCTAGTAGTTGTTGTTTTTATTTGTGCAGCCTTGGATTGAAAATCTAATTTTAGATCTGTTTTGTGTGTCTGTTTTGGGGCGGCTTTGGCTCAGTTGGTAGAGAGGTCACCCACTGATCGGAAGGTTGGTGGTTCGATCCCCGACCATGGCAGCCTACATGTCGAAGTATCCTTGAGCAAGATACTGAAACCTCAAATTGCTCCCAATGCTGCGTTCATCGGTGTATGAATGAATTCCCAATGGTGGAAGGTGGCACCAGTGTGCCCTGGTAGCCTCTAACACCAGTATGAATGTGTTTGTGAATGGGTGAATGAGCGTAGTGTAAAGCGCTTTGGATAAAAGCTCTATATAATTGCACTCCATTTACCATTTTGGTGGTTTTGGTTTTGGTGTTTAATGCATAATTAATGGAAATCGTATCATTTTAATCATGTGGTATTGAAATAGAAGTAGTATTTATACTTGTAGAAAAATTACAGCCCAGTTGAGTAAAAGCCAAAATATAGTGCTCTCCCTTACTTATTTATTGACATAATAATTATTTAGAATTTTTCTGATTATTAAACAAAAAATTGGAATAAAATGGAATTTACATATACAACACTTTCCCAAGTGCCCACAAATGTCATGAATATTCGAAAAAGAAATTGGTCTCCACATGCAATACATATTGAACTATTTGCATTATCAACCTGTAACCTCTCCTGTCCTGTCCTGTCCCCTCTGCTCTGTGTAAACAGCCTGCAATTCTGTCCTATTTTCAGTGAATATTTGTCACATGACCGTTCGTCTCAGCAGAATCAATTAACACTTCCCAGTTGTGCTGAAGGGTGCAGAATTTAATGTTTTCATTCAATGTTTTTTATTCCTCTCAGAAAGTTAAAATTCCAGCAATAATATCTGTTTTCAGCCATAAACATTTTCTTTATCATATATATAAAAAACAGGTGAAACATTTTCTGGAAGCCAGAAACACTGCTGACAGACTCAGATCTAAAGAAGCAGAGAAGTAAACATGGAGGATGAGCAACGAAACGTCTCTGAACTGATAAAGAACTCTGATGTTTTCAGAGCTGCTCTCCTCTGAGGACAGGAGATCTGCATTACTTACAGCAACAAGACAAACAGCAGACAGAGAGAGACTTGTCATATTTAGCTGAAGTGTAATATAGGCTGAGGCGCTCCGTGGAGATAAGATTTGGTAATCAGAACAGGCCATGAATAGGAGCATCGCAGGCTCCGAGTAGATGTCACGCTTATACTAAAGTATGTTAGGTCTCTTCAGAAACTAAGTCTAACAGATGGCGATGCTCTATCCAAGCCGCGCAGCCTGTCTACTGATTCATAATGTGACAGTGCTGAGCTGAAAACAATAGCAAACATTTGGTGCTTACAACTTCACAAGGATTTCAGGCTTTGCTCAGTTTTTGTAAACTAAACATGTCGAAATCAGCAACTTTTAGAAATAAAGCGGGGATGTTGTACATTCGTCATTACAGGTGCATCTCAATACATTAGAATATGATGGAAAAGTCAATTTCCAGTAGTTAAAGTCAAATGGCCCCAACCAAATATTAAGTGCATATAGATGGACATACTTTTTCAGAGGCCAACATTTACATATTAAACATACTTTTTAAAATTTGTCTTTTGGAATATTCAGCTTTTTTGAGACACTGAATTTTGGGTCTTCATTAAATGTAAGCCATAATCATTATAATTAGAAAAAATAAATAAATTAAGTGTGTGTAATGGATCTATGTAATGTGTTATTTCCACTTTTTGAATTGAATTACTGACATAAATATACTTTTCTATGATATTCTAATTTATTGAGATGCACATGTAGTGTTTTCAAGATTGAAAAAGCCTTATTGTCCATGACGTGGTGATAGGAAAATGTCTTAGGTTACGGACTCCAAACATCATAAAAACCTTGAGTATGAAAGACTCACATAAAATGTAATTTAGACACAAGCGAGTCACTCAAACAACGGAGCGCCCTGAACGGCCATTTACACATGGATTTTTTCTGTTTGTTTGTTTGTTTGTCTGTTTGTCAGGATTACTGAAAAAGAAACTACTGGCCTTGTTTTCATCAAATTTGTTGGAAGCATGTAGCATTGGCCAAGAAAGAACCCATTCATTTTCTTTTGGAGCTGATCCAAATCATGAAGCAAAACAAACTTTTTTTTCACTTCATTAAAATTACATGACAAATCACGGCCTTGGTGGAGGTCTGTGCTCTCCGAGTGCCCTTCTAGTTTTTATTTGTAAACAGCTCATGTTATCCTGAAAGAACATGTGCACTATGTCCATGTTGCAAACTAATAAGGGACTTTGAGAGGCAGATGAATGTACAAAAATGCAGTTTTTATTATTGATATGGTTTCATCGTTATTGGAGAATAATTACAATCTCTAGTTACGGTAACACTTTACAATAACCAACTAAATAATGTTTATAGATGGTTTATAAACCAATTATTAACCATTTACAAAGTGCTTTACATATTTAATCGTTAAATGTTTTCAACCAATTTATTAAAGGTATATGAATCATTTCAAAATCATTAACATACTTAATATGGAGTTAAAAATATTAAAATGGGTGCAACTAAAACTATTTATAAACAATAATATAATTATTATTATTAACTAATTATAATTTAATTGTTTGTTAATGGTAAAGTAACTATAAACGTACATTAATAGACATGTTTATAAATAAATATACATCTATTTGCCATTTATACGTGATCAAGTTAGTTAAACATTAATAAATGATGTATTTACCATTCTAAATGGTCTATAAACAGTTTATAAATGATGATTAAACATTAATAAACTATCTGTTTACCGTTTATAAATGATGGTTATTGTAAAGTGTTACCCTAGTTACAGTTACACGTGTGTTCATATGACTTTTAGTCCTCATGTTGTTTCACAGTTTCCAACACTGCAGCTTTCTCATATTTGCATCGATTTTCCCGCAGGAGCTGGACATGGCTTATTATGACTCCAAGGCAGAGCTGGATTATGTGAGTAAAAGACAAATGAACAGATTTGTCTGCTTTATTTATATTTACTGAGGCTGTTCGACAGCAGGAGGATTATTTGATTTGTTATGAATTAAAACAAATAGACTTAGAAACTGTCAAAATAATATTATATATAAAAGTTACAAGTGCTTGTTATAATACTGCTGATGAGATGATGGCGGTTACTGTGACATGTGCTTTCTTTCTTCTTCATGTTCTCAGTACTCCATGGACGGAGAAGGAGAGGTGGAGAATCCTTCACACATCAAGCTGGAGTTTGTTTACGATCCAAACTTCAAAAACAACGTCAACTATTCCTACACAGCCGTTCAGATTCCCACAGATATTTATAAAGGAGGCAAGTGAAGCTCTGTTTATATTATTTATTTACACAAACACTGGACTCATGCATTTTTCATCATCTTGAAATGATCCAAACTGTGACTCCTCTATAACCTTACAGTAAAATCTGAATGTGTTTTTGCACTACTTGCACCATGTGTACCTCATATGTATATATATATATAAGTATGCATATACATTTCTTGCAAGTATTGTATATGTCTTGGTTGTTTTAACCCTCCTGTTATGTTCATTTTTTCAGGGACAGCAATAACCCAGGGCATGTTTTTTATCATCCAAAAGTGTCAGAAACTAAAAAATCCCAATAAACGTTGTTTATATTTCATTAATAACCCCATTACTAACCATTTCAACCAATATTTAGTGCAATAGTGTTCTTTACCTCTCACAGATCATAGTTCAATGAGGATAATTCACTTGTTTTTCATTTTAAAAAAATCATGGTAAAACTTTTTTTAATCTACATTGGAAATACCTACATATAAAATGCAATGTTTTACATGACATTGATTTTTTTTCAATTTTATTTTACTTTTATTTTTTTTTAATTAAAAAATACTTTTAAGGGGCATCTCCGGTGGCACTCCTGGTAGAGCGCATACCATAGAGGCTCAGTCCTCGTTTCCACATGTCTTCCCCTCTGTCTCTCCCTTTCACTCTGAATGTCTCTCTATTATCAAAAAAAGCTATAAAATGTCTGAAAAAATACTTTAAACTATTTTATTTTTATTTTTAAACGTTGAAATGGGTCAATTTGACCGGAGACATAACAGGAGGGTTTAAATCTTGTTTTAAATACCCTAAGAAGCTGTAACAGAAAATAAAATAAAATAAAAATCTTGCTGAGATTGATAAAGTACTGTATTTATCTACCTAGTTATCTGATCACTAAATTGAAATTTTTTATTTTTATTATTTTGCACAATTTAAAATTACAAATGTAAGAAACAACAACAACATAAAGTACAGTGCAGAAAGAGACAGAAAGCCCCTAACCCTCTACTTAACCCATAAGAACCCACAGTGCCACGGGTGTCACAAACATTTTAAATGTTCTAGTAATGTTCATGTGTTTTCTTAAGTACATAAGTGTGTTTTTCAGTGTTTTGCAGCTACAGTAGGTTGTTGAGAAGCCCTCCAATGAGGCAGTTTTATTTATATTTATTTATTATTGATTTATTATCATTTTGTTACTTAAAAACAAATCTGAAATGGAATTTGTTGTCTAACATCACTATTCTGGTCACAATAATGATATATGTTATGGAGATTTGTTTTATGTATAATTGATTTATTATTATTTTGTTACTTAAAAAAAAGGAAAAATTGTGTCTCTGTAAGCAGAAAATGTGTCTAGTTTATTCATTTAAAAATAAGAAATATCATAAACATAAATACCATAACAGCCCAATGTTACGTATATATGTCACATCACAGATCTTTGACATTTAGGGGTAGTATTTTTTAAAACATCATAAATGTGTTCTATGTGGTCCACTTGGTCTGTGGTATATCCCCCATAATGTTCCATTAAGGATTACTGGGTCTGGGTTCTTATGGGTTAAATATTGTTAAAATTTAGGATCAAGTATCATATCTAATAAGTTTAACTCTTCTCCCCTCAGCTCCAGTCATTTTGAATGAGTTGAACTGGACGCAGGCGCTGGAGAAAGTGTTCATGGAGAACAGTCAGGAGGATCCGTCGCTGCTGTGGCAGGCGTTTGGGAGCGCAACAGGTGTCACTCGCTACTACCCAGGTAGACTCCAACATCTTTAGGACTTTTCTGTGCTTCCTAACCTAATGTTCAATAAGAACTTGATAGATGTCTTGATTTCTCCAGCTACACCTTGGAAAGCCCCCGATAAAATCGACTTGTATGACGTCAGGAGGAGACCCTGGTACAGTATGCTGCTGAAACATGTTTTCATACCACAGGTGCAGTAGATTGACAGGCTGACGCTGCTGCTTCCTCTCTCCTCTCTCTGTCACAGGTACATCCAGGGAGCCTCCTCCCCCAAAGACATGGTCATCCTTGTTGATGTGTAAGTAATTGGTAATAAATCAATAAGTTCATTTGGTTTAGTAATTCTTGTTTTGTTATTAAACTTTTTATTTGAAGAAAAACAAAACAGCACATACATGTTGCTCTACATCTTGTAAACATGTCAAGTCTTTTCATCAAAACATAAAAAGAAAGAAATGGTTTTAAAAAATAAAAATAAAAAAAATAATATAAATAAAATCAAAATCACATCCTTGCAAAAGCATTTAAACTCTATTACAATACTCTTACAAAGACATACTTATACCTAAATTGATAGGCAACTTGAAAATAAGAACAAAAATAAAATAAAGAAAATAATGATAATTCGAAAATCATAATAACAGCCTTAATAATAGTGAGTTTATCTGCCCAATGTAAACCTTCCTTCATCCATGTTTTAGTAATTCTTGTTTTAGATGTTTTTTATTCACAGATAGTAAAATATAGTATTGCCATGCTTCTTTGCCATATGAACAAACATAATGTCATAAAGAGACAGGAAGAACGACTAGATACATAGATACATAAAAATATAATAAATTAATATGAAACAAATAAATAAAATATATACATAAATATATAATACATGAATATGAAGTAAATAAAAGAAAGAAAGAAAGAAAGAAAAAAATAATTATAAAAATGATTTAATCAAATTATAATTCATGATAATAACAAAAACAAATAATAAAATAATAATAAGAATAGTATTACTGCTTGTATGACATTACCTGTGTTGCTTCTAAGTCTTGCTTCTACACTAAAAAATGGTGTTTATATCCATCTGCAAAATTTTCCTCACCCTTCCGTGAACTTCTTTCTCACTCACAAGTGAAGTGAAGAGACCAACTCTGGTGTTATTTCTCAGAAGCCAGCTGCCTCTTTGTGCTTCTGGTCCTAAAGGCCGGCAACACTAGAGAAAGAAGGGAGACTAAAATTGCATTGCACCTGGCACTGACTCGCACCAATACCAGCTGAGGGTGCAGCTCATACTGCTCATCATGTCTTAAGGTCGAGTTAGAGATGATTCAGACACAAGAACAACATCTCAATGACTCATTTGAGATGTTGTATTGTAGTTTATAATTGGAAAATCAATTTGGTGAGATATGAGCGTCACTATTTAAAGGAATAGTTCGATGTTTTGGGAAAGATGCTAATTTTCTTTCTAGTGGACAGTCAAAAAAAGAAAAACATTTTTGTGAATCCTGTGGGTCACAGGAGTCTATTTCATCATGGTACATGAAAAAAAGTCAACAGGAGTAGACTGGACAGGACTAAATAACAACAGTTCAGTTTTCATATACACGGCTGCCCATAAAGTTGGAATATATATATTTTTTTTACCTCTTTCCATGAAATGATTGTGAAAATGTAATTTATTCTTGACAGATAAAGTGTATATAATAACTTTACAACTTTATTAATCAATCTCTTCCGAACAAATCACATTAAAAATGAAACCACAATTAACAGAAGATTGTGTCTGAAAACTAAATTATTCCAACTTTATGTGCGACCGTGTATAAATAAAAAGACAGACTTGTGTAACAGGGATCTAGCAGCTGGCCTTAAAAAAAGGAACCCCCTTGCCAATTAGTTTCTGTCTTTTTGTGCACTTTAGTGAGGCCTTTTGGTTCCTAACACCAGAATGGGACAGGACAGGAGTAAAAATACACTACTACTACTACTACTACTACTACTACTCTAATTGATGCTACTGGTGGAGTCAGCGATTGCAGAAAAGTTTGTGGTAACACTTTACAATAACCAACTAAGTAATGTTTATAGATGGTTTATAAACCAATTATTAACCATTCACAGAGTGCTAAACATATTTAATCTTTAAATGTTTTTAACCAATTTCTTTCATGCTTAATATGGTGTTAAAAATGTTATAATGAGTGCAACTAAAACTATTAATAAACTATTAATTATAATTTATTTGTTTGTTAATGGTAAAGTAACTATAAACTTTATAAACGGTTTATAAATGATGATTAAACATTAATAAACTATCTGTTTACCATTTATAAATGATGGTTATTGTAAAGTGTTACCAAGTTTGTTGTTGTATATCAAGAGATAAATTAACAATTGGCACAGGAAAACATCAACATGGTTCATGATAATTACTGAGGCAGCCATGTGTTCAGGGACAAAACCATGTGTTGTTTTTCATTATTATTTTTCACCTATTCTGTAGAAATAGTGCACAGGCTAAAGGCCAAAAACCTGAAAATAATTTGCTCTACATTTATTTATACAGACGCTTTTAAAGGACACCTTATTTATTACATTTCCCATACTTTCTCTGGGGCTGCTTTTAGGCTTGTTGTGCTTGCAGTTTTATCAGCTGCTGAGAATTGTCTTTTGGCAAACAAACAAATAATTCATTAGCTAAAATGTACATTAGTGTTCCTCTGTGGGCTGCAAAAGATGGGAGAACGAAATGCAAACAAATAGCCACTGAAAAGGATTTATCAGTGCTGATTAATAGCTGCTGCAGGGGAAATCATGTCTGTGATTGAACATCTGGAAGGAACATATGTCAAGTTTACAGCAGCAGCTGAACACTTTGGCTGCAGGCTCAGAGGGAGAGAAAATACCTTGTAGTTAATTATACTGTTATTCAGTTAAAATAGACCTATTAAAGGTAAAAGTTTTCCTAAAAATCTTTTACAATATTTTTTTTCTGTAATTCTGACAATTTAAAATGCAATCACTGACCAGTTGTTGTGGGGAGAGTTTGCATTTATTTTGCATGAAATGTGTCTTAAACAGCACAAGATAAGTTCCTATTTAGCACCACTTTATATATATAAACAATCTATACTGTCACCTTTAGCATGACCAAAAACTCTCTTTAGAGATTTTTAAGACAGATACCAAAACTGATTTTAGAGGGAAACATTTCCCTAATTACCATTATGGCAATCAACATTGTGAATTTTCTAAGCTGAAAGTAAAAATACACTTCTTCTATGTGAACTGTGCACATATTTCTGCACTCATTTTCAAGATTCAAGATTTTTTATTGTCAACGAAAATTCCATTTGGTATTTCTCTGTAAAAAGGCTGTGCAGAAAGTGTCACCGTTTTTAGGGGGGCGAGGTAAAGGTACTCAGAAGGCTTTCTTAAACAAACATCAATGCAGAACATTAATAAACATTACACATGCAGTGTATTTCTTTATAAATATAAAATAAATTAAAAAGTAAACTAATTAAACCTCAGGACTGTATATCCAGTATCAGTCAGTTAGATAGATGGATAAATAAATAAATAGCTGACACAATTTCTAAATCACTAGTTAGACAGTTACCAGATAGTAATCTGCATTACATGTTCTGTAAAAAAGTTACTGGAAAACATATTCACCAATATGTACATGGTGGCCCATTACCCTTGGTATACCCATACTGCCTTGCGCGCTCGAATTTCATTTCGAACCTCCATCCAGTCTGGCAACCAGAGAGCTTTCTTAGCCCTGTTTTAGGGATCCAATCACAGAGCGGGGAGGGACGGCAAGACGATGACGCGTACTACTCGACACTTGGAAGCTTGTAGTTTTCTTACGGATCCAACATGGCTGCTGCAGTCGCAAAACTCTCTTTAGCTGTAGATGGTGTTTTAAATATTTTAGAGCGAAAGTTGAAAGGCGAAAGGTCTCTCGGCGGCTCCGCTGTCCCCCGCTCGTAGCGAGATCACTGCTGTTACTGTAGCGGGGCTATTAGCGCCGCGGCTAATCAGCGGCGCTACCGTAACGCCGGTGATCTGGCTACGAGCGGGGGACAGCGGAGCCGCCGAGAGACCCGCAGCAGCTTGTTTATTGCCCATAAAATCAGTGGATGTGTGGCTGAATGACATGAGGGGGAACAAAGCGTGAAAATAAATAATCTTGCAGAAAGCGAGAACTGGAGAAGCAACGCAGCAGCACCACTCTCACAGACACACACACAACAAACATCAATTTCTGTTGCTCTACTACGTCATCTGGTATAACTGATCTGATTGGCTAAGAGCTACCTACAGACGCTTTTGATAGACATTCTAAGCGCCAAATAAATGGCTCCGGAGGATCGTAAACCATGCCTCCTCTACGGAGAAATGAACGGCTGGTTTCCAGACCACATCTCATTTGAGATTAGTCTGGTGTTAGCCAGGCTAGTGGCCCATAAAGTTGGGATAAAATATTTTTTACTTCTCGATTAAATGATTGTGACAATGTGATTTATTCTTGACAGATAAAGTCTCAAAAATTCCTTAATCAATCTCTTCCAAACATATCACAATGAAAATGAAACCACAATTAACAGAGGATTGTGTCTGAAAACAAAATTATTCTAACTCTTTGGGTGACTGTGTATATGATTGCCTAATGTTGGCCAATAAAATTGGTTGACCAATATATCGGTCGGGATCAGACCTTTATGTAAAGTGATCTTTTTGCTCCTGTTTGTCTTTAGTTCTGTGATTGAGACGATGCTTGTGTTTCCTCAGGAGCGGCAGCGTCAGTGGACTCACCCTGAAGCTCATCAAAGCGTCAGTGATGGAAATGCTCGACACGTTGTCTGATGACGACTACGTCAACGTGGCCAGGGTTCGTATCTGCTGTACTCTCGACTCTTCATCGCTGATTCTCCACTATTTCACAGAACCTGGTCTCACAGGAATCCGTGAAATAGCCACGGATTCGCTAAACTCAAAATCCGTGGAATAGCCACGGAATAACTCAAATTTCCGTGAAACTGACACAGATGTCGCTACAATGCAAGTTAATATTTTTTCCTATTGGTTTGTTCCAAGTCACGTGACTTTCAAGGTCCCGGCGGTCAGAACAAAAAACATGGGGGACAGTTCTCTCATTTTTAGTGAAAAAAATCAATATTTTGACTTAGTTTCTGCATAAAAATGGATTTTGATCACATTTCTAGCGAGAAATATATGTTTTATTTTCTAAATATTCACTCAGTGAATGTACATAATCACTTTGTATGTCGGAATAGCCACGGGATATGACTGTCATTAACTTGCATTGTAGCGAAATCCGTGTCAGTTTCACGGAAATTTGAGTGATTCCGTGGCTATTCCACGGATTTTGAGTTAAGCAAATCCGTGGCTATTCCACGGATTTTGAGTTAAGCGAATCCGTGGCTATTCCACGGATTTTGAGTTAAGCGAATCCGTGGCTATTTCACGGATTCCTGTGAGACCAGGTTGATTTCACATCACTCAAACTGAATCTCCTTCTGTGTTTCAGTTTAACGAGAAGGCCGAGGCTGTGGTTCCCTGCTTCAAACACCTCGTCCAGGCTAACGTGCGCAACAAAAAGATCTTCAAGGATGCAGTGCAGCAGATGCAGGCTAAAGGCACCACCGACTACAAGTCTGGATTTCATTTTGCCTTCAACCAGCTGTTAAATGTATGTCACGTACTGACTTTCAGCAACTGGGGATGATGTTTTACTGTATTGACCTGCCCTTCTGTTCACTCTCATTCATCTCTCTCTGTTTTAAATGTATTTTTCAGAAGACAAATGTTCCTCGGGCCAACTGCAATAAAATAATCATGCTGTTTACTGACGGAGGAGAGGACAGAGCTCAGGATGTCTTCATGCAATACAACTGGCCCAACAAAACGGTTTGTTTCTTCTGTTTGTAACCTTTGAGATCTATCAGTTACATCTGCATCTTCTTCATCTTCTGAGAACTTTATTGTACTGCTTTTGTTCCTCTGAAGGTTCGAGTTTTCACCTTTTCTGTGGGTCAACACAACTATGATGTCACACCTTTACAGTGGATCGCATGCACCAATAAAGGTGAGCTCTGCCTTCTGTATGATTCATTAATTTTACTCTCGTCCTGCAGAGCAATGGTGTCCGTCGTAACACAGCCCTTCAGTGATACCACCCATCATGTTACAAATATATTCTTCTAAAGAGATTATTATCTGTATGTTTTTCATACAATGTCAGTTTTTAGGCTGCTTTGGTCAGGTTTATATTCATGCAATCGTTGTTCTTTACAACTAATTTCCCTGTACACTATTAGACTAGTCTAAAAGTAAGAAAACAGTCAGAAAACAGTCAAAATTGAGCACATTTAAGCGAACAAATATTGCATGTATTATTACAGCTATTTAAAATGAACACAAATCAAATTTTAAATGCCACTTAAATGTGTTCCACTTTGCACCGTGCATTGTGAATTTTTATTATTAAAGAAAACTTAAGAAATAACATTTATTTAAGACTTTAATTTAAGAAAATAAATCTTTGGTCACATGCCGGATTATTTATCGGATGCTTTTTCTTTAAATAAATTTGACAAGAAAGAAATTAAATTTCAGTGCAAATTATGTCAATACTTCATGCAATTTAATTGTAATAAAATAATTATAATTTCAATAATATGTTTAACCAGCTAGTATTTCTGGTGCCGACTAGCAAGGGTAGAAATACTAAAGTAAAGAAATACTAGTCGACTAATCTTCCACATCAGCTGGATGTTTCAACCATTTCTCCGCTGCTTTAAGCTCACAGTTTCAACTTTTAGCCAAATATTTCAACCTCTCTGCTTGGCTGCTAACTAGTTTTCACATATTGGCATCTCACTGGCTATCTTATGTGACTAAAAACCAGACCAAAACCAGTCTGTAATACTATGTGGCAGTTTATTTTGTCTTTAAATGTTATAATTACATCACAATTGTTATTTTTAGCTGAGTTTGGTTGATGAGTAGAGCTTTCTACTCTCCCCCTGGCAGCTGCAGATGTACCACCTGGAGCATGAGTCCCCTTGGCTTGGAATCACTGCAGCGAATCGCCCAGTGTTATTTAAAAACTGATACTATAGGAGCTTTTCAGAAGTTAAGACTGCAGTCTGTGGCTCACTTGAAATACCACACGCTGCGCCTCCTGCCATGTGTAAAGCATTTACAGTAAATTGGGTTTTTGTAGCTGAGCAGATAATCTTTATATGCATCGCTGTACAGTTATAGCTGCACTCAGTCTGTACTTTAAAATAGTCGTCTGCTTTATATTTATTAATCAATTCCGAGACAGAGGAACAAATAGATAAATCACTGAGCTTAATGTACAGTACAGTGCACTGACCCGGCTAATGACTCTGCCTCTCAGATCAGCGTTGGTCCTCACAAGGCAACGTTTACTCTGTTTGCTCTGTTTGCTCATGCAGAGGTCACTTATTCTCGTGTAGATCAGATCTGCTCCCGGCTGAAGGCTGACCGTGATCTTTCCTGGACCACTCGTGTTCGTGAGGGTGCTTTTTTTCTTGTGCAGGGACGGTGACTTAATGGCACCCAGAATAGTTGAGTCGCCTTTTGGTTTTGTTATTATTCTGATGCAACAGACTGGTTTCAAACTGAGGGAGAACAAAATGTATCTGAGGGGGAAATACCCTTTTATGAGTTAAATAAAGCTAAATGGTTGTATATGTTATTTATATTGTATTATATTTTAAGTCATGGACAAACCAGAAGGTGACACATAATATAT
Source organism: Centropristis striata (assembly GCF_030273125.1). NCBI lineage: Eukaryota > Metazoa > Chordata > Actinopteri > Perciformes > Serranidae > Centropristis > Centropristis striata. The sequence continues at coordinate 6,492,013 of NC_081519.1, read as the reverse complement.
AAGATAATTTCTTGTCCATTCTAGTACACATATTAATAGTCATTGGATTGCATTTTTGTTGTTGATTAGATAAGATAAAATAATTATTTACTGATCCTCAGAGAGGAAATTCAGCTGTTGCAGCAGTAAAAGGACAGAGCAGTGTAGACAAGTATGGAAAGTAACAGAAATAAATAATAACAATATAAATATAACAAATATAAATATCCTAAATAAACTGAAATAACAACAGAATAACAATAGAAAGTATATTATATGATTAGTCAATCAACATAGAATTAATATGCAGCTATTTTGATAACATAAATTGTTTAATTATTTTTTTTTTTTACAAAAAAATCAACACACCAAGTTGAAGCTTATGAAGCTTTGGAGCTGCTTTTCTTTGTCACATATAATTTTAAATGGATTATATAAGGGTTTAGACAAAATCATATCACAGGCATTTGAAGACACTATTTTCTGGTATTTTATAGCATCATGTAATTCATATAGTTAGAGAGTATTGTAGTATTATAAGAGTATTATTGAGAAAATGATAGGCAGAAATATTTTGATTAGATTAGATCATTTATATAATCATTTGTAAATCTGTAATTTTCTTTAGCAATTACTCTGCAGATTATTTTCTCAATTAAACGTCAATAAAATGTCAGAAAATAGTGAAAAATGTCCCCAAGTTGATGTTTTTAAATATTTTTTTTTTTCCAAAATCCAAAGATGTCCAATTGAATATGATATAAAACAGAGAAAAGGCAGGAATCTACAATATTTGCATGATAAATCATTTTTAAGATGATTTTCTAAATATCTGTCAGTTTTTCTGTCAGTAATCAATTAGTCGACTAATCATTGCAGCTCTAATCATTAGCTGCAGCTACTGCAATAAAACATGTTGGGAAACCAGAGCGTATATTATATTAGAGATAATTCAGGTTCAAAAGGTACTTTTTTTCCGCTGATCTAATGGTCTTGACTTAATTGTGCAAATACGGATACATCAGTTTAAAGCTCGGTGGTATTCCTCTTTAAGCTTCCTATCTGTGGGAGTTAAGTGGCTGAGTCACCGGTCTAGTAACATCTAGTAAAATCTGGAATATTTATGAGCACCACTCTTGTGGCTTTTTTTTCCTGATAGCATTGCTCACACATGCTCTCACTCTCTCTCTCTCTCTCTCTCTCTTTCTCTGTTTGTCTTTTTTTCTCTGTCGCTTGCCAGGTTACTATTTTGAGATCCGTTCCATCTGTGCTATAAGGATTAACACCCAGGTGGGTTTGTCTAGTGCCTCCGACACAGCTGATCCCCGTTCACTGTTTTAAATTCTCCTTGTGGAGCTCGCTCTCTCTGTAGAAACACACACTTCCATTTGTTTGCACACTTATTATCCCCGTGGCCTGATGCTGTTGTTGTTGTTGTTGTTGTTGTTGTTGTTTTTTAAGCTGCAGCCGGTCACGTACCTCTTTTGTTTTGTCAGGAGTACCTCGACGTGCTCGGGCGCCCCATGGTTCTGGCAGGCAGCGAGGCCAAGCAGGTTCAGTGGACCAATGTGTATCAGGATGCTCTGGTGAGGCTGCATGTGATCAAATATAGTAAATGCACCAAACATGCAGTATATTCAAATACACACACTAAATAAATATGCTCATAATTTATACGATTTGGTACTTTATCTTCTGACTCTGTAGGGCCTTGGCATGGTAGTAACTGGGACTTTGCCTGTATTCAATCTCACCATGGATGGAAACTCACAGGTAAAAAAAAACAAACTGGTTATTATATGATGAAGGTTGAGTGTTATTATGATTGCAGGTTATGGTTATGTTTGATTTATGTAAGATATGCTGCTACTTGCTCCTGTCTCCTGCCTTATAGGGACCACAATGGAAATAAGCCTTAGGGCTTTATTGTGTCATCCCTGACTATTTTTTATCTATTTATATTACGTATGACACAGGTTGCTGTTTCATATTTTTTATATCAAGAATGGTCAAATAAAATCAATCAATCAATGGTCACTTTCTCTTTTCTTTTTCGTTTAAAGGCAGAATAAGAAATCACCCCCATTAAAAGAATTGTTTGACATTTTGGGAAGATCATAATCTCAATATGAAGCTACTGCTAGGAGGGGGTTAGCTTAGCTTAGCACAAAGACTAAAAACAGGGAGAAACAGCTAGCCTGGCTCTCTCTCGTTAGCCTAATAGCATAGTTACCGAAGTCATATTTAAACGTTATCGGAAAACAAGAAAGAACATGATTTTTAGCAAGCACATTGGTTATTTTGAATGATATTGTAACAGTAAGTTAGAAATTACTTAGCCAATTATGCTATTAGGCTTTTAGGCTAAGGAAATGTAACATAATCCGTCTACCAGCTCCTCTAAAGCTTACCAATTAACATGTTACATTGTTTACAAAAATTAGTTTAAAATCAATTTATGGCAGGATATGTGTTTTGACTATTTCTTGGCTTGGCTGACATATTCATCAGACAGACTTTAGATCAGTATCAATTGTCTCATATAAGGGTGTTTTCTCACCTGCATTGTTTAGTTTGGTTTAATCGAATCTTGGAGCGTTTACCCCCCTCAGTGCAGTTTGTTGTTGAACACAACATCCGAACTTGCATCCAGACCAAAACAACCACAGTGAGGAGATGGTCTTGGTCTAGCAGCTTTACTTTGTAAGACTAAGCTAAATGGCTCATGCAGCCAGGTGTGTTTGCACTCTGTGATGCTGCAGAGTAACAAACTGTAGCAGCTTGCGTAGTAAAAGGAGCAGCTGGCCGGAGAATTGCATTTTTCTGCATATGAAATGATTCTCTCACAGTATGCACTAGGCCAAAACACAAGACCTGCTTCGTACTTACTTCTTGCTCCAGAGTGACCATTCTCACATGATTTGTGGTGATACATTGGGTTCGCTTGGATTTTAGTCTGAGAAAAGAAACCAAACAAAGGGGGAAATGCTCCAAGTTTACAAACTAATCAGCAGATTCACACCAAGTTTATAATAGATTTGGATTTTTCATTAGTTTTAGTTTTAATTTCGTTGTGAATTTTTGTTTTCAAATTCAGTTAGTTTTAGTTAGTTTTTAGAGTGAGTTTGCTAGTTTTAGTTTAGTTTTTATTTTTTGAAAATGCTTAGTTTTAGTTTAGTTTTTATTAGTTTTAGTGTTAGTTTTAGTTTTTTGTAATGGGTATGTGCCTTCATTTCCTTTGGTTTATCCATCTCAGCCTCAATAAGGTTATTAACTCTTACAGTTCGGGGTGTTTTGTATTTTGGTTGAAGTGTAAACATCCCAATCTCAGTAAACATATTTACCATGTGTTCCTGCATGTTGAAATAGAAACACTGAATTATGTATGAAAAAAGTTGAAAAAAGACAAAAACTAAGGACTGTTTCACTATAATTTTAGTTAGTTTTAGTTAGTTTTGTAACCACACAATACAGTTTCAGTTAGTTATCGTTTTTTAAAAAAACTCTTGTTTTTATTTTTATTTCAGTTAACGAAAATGTTTTTTCAATTTTAGTTTTCGTTATTTTGTTAGTTTTCGTTAACTATAATAACCTTGATTCACACAACAGCAAATTAACTATAATTTTTTTTAAAACCTTCTTTTGCAGCATGTAAGCAAATACAGTAAACATATATCCCAAAATGTCAAACTATTCTTTTAACAAGCTTTATGTATGTATGTTGTCTGAGCAGAATCAGCTGATATTAGGTGTCATGGGAGTCGACGTGCATCTTGACGAGATAAAGCGACTAACACCGCGGTACAATGTATGTACATCACATTAGCACCTTGATTAGTCACATTTTTCTTAATTTGTACGTGTGATGGAGAGGACAGACTGTCACATCAAAGCTTGTTTCTTGTTTTTTTATTACTTCCAACAGCTTGGAGCCAATGGATACATATTTGCAATCGATCCAAATGGATATCTTCTGCTTCACCCGAATCTTCAGCCAAAGGTGGTGTATATTTAACTTGCCAACAAATATATTTTACTGCTGATTGAAGGAAGAAGGAGGAGTATGGAGAATACTGGTTCTTTGAGGTTTCACATCATGATCGTTTATATATAGCTTAGATGATTATGATGCTGGTTTACCTGTTCAAGTCAATGTAAATGATTCTTCTCAGCTGGTGAACCTCCCTGAGCCTGTGACTCTGGACTTCCTGGATGCAGAGGTGGAAGACAGCAGTAAAGAGGAGGTGAGCACATAGTGGCTGTTGTTGTCTGACAATGTCACAAATAACATGTTTGTGACGTGTTTGTGACTGGAAAAAAAATGTATTTCTATTTCTCTTTTTTTTGTTTTCTAGATCCGGCGACAGATGATTGATGGAAGACCAGGCGAAATGCAGATCAAAACTCTCATCAAGTCGATTGATGAGGCAAGTAAATTCTTGTTCTGAAAAGCTTCACATTTTTCTTTGGTCTGACCGAAGCCACCATGTCACCTTCACAAACACGTGTAGGGATCAGATCTCATACGGGGTATGATGAAAACATTATCTATTTCTTTGAAAACCTGTTTCTTGTTTTTATTATACAATTATTGCCATTCAATTTTACTGAACAAATTGTAGAACTGATACTCACAGATTCACAGCATTGTTCAGTAAATCCAAGACAGTTAAAACAAGTCATATTTAGCCTTGTTATTTCATTTTCGAATTGAAGTAGAAGTCAAAATGTTTTAATTGAAGCATTTGTCACCATAGGACAATTTTATAGGTTGACTGTGTCTTATTCTTCCTACCACAACACTCTACTCTATGTTGAGCAGTGGTGGAAGTACATTAACTTAAGTATTTCTGTTTTATGTAACTTTATACTTCTACTCCACTACATTTTGAGGCAAATATTGTACTTTTTACTCCACTACATTTAGCTGACAGCTTTAGTTACTTTTCAGGTCGAGATTTAACATAAAAAAAGGTCAATTTAAAGTGATTACCGGGTAAGTTTTTTTTTTTTTTAAGAAACCACATAGAAGTATACTAAGTAGTTAAAATGAGTCCTACCTTTACTAAATCAAGACACAGTTTACGCAAATGCATCAATACAAATAATATTATAATATATTTAGAATGTCTGATGAGTACACTTACTTTTGATACTTTAAGTACATTTTGATGCTGATACTTGTACTTTTACTTAAATATGTTTTGAATGCAGAACTTTAACTTGCAGTGGAGTAATTTCACAGTATGTTTTTAGTACTTTTACTGAATTAAGGGATCTAAATACTGTTGTTGAGTGAGTTATGATTTAAAATCCTAACTACAGTTTCGTCTTGTTCCTCAGACTGTTGTTCCTCAGTGCAGTGAACATTCAAAATGTGTCTGTAAAGAGCGAGTTGATTGCTTGACCTCCAGTATTTCAGCTTTCTCGAAAAACTGCTGATCCGAACAACTTCACGCTCGACACTGCGCTTCATTGTGTCTCTGAGCGATATACCTGCCAAGCGTGAAGTCAGACGGAAAAACGGTTGTCTCGTAAAATGGACAGGCTGAGACGTTTAGGTCGATGGAAGTAGTGTACATCATACTGCATGTAAAGAAAAGACACATAACCATTATACATATGCAGGTTTAAGCTGAAAGTACATCTTTAATGTAGAGTAATAATGTTCAAATTTCAGTGTATTTACTTCCCAATAAGTGGTTTAAATAACTGTGTTAAAGGGAAAAAAATACATTTTCCATCCAATATAATTCTTTAAATTGAGCTCTCTGCAGATTATATTCTGTGGTTTGATATTAGTTTATTGTTGCATCCTCATATCCAAAACACCCAATAAAAAACACATTACACACTCGTTACATAAAGTGAAAGCAGGTGAGCTGTAGCCTGTGCAGAGGTGGGTAGTAACGCGCTACATTTACTCCGTTACAAATACTTGAGTAACTTTTTGGATAAATTGTAATTTTAGGAGTAGTTTTTTTGGACCATACTTTTACTTTTACTTGAGTATATATTTGAAGAAGGAACGGTACTTTTATGCCGTTCTATTTGGCTACGTGATGGTAGTTACTTTTTTTTTTTTAATCTTTTTTTTTTATTACATGCGAGATCTATTTCTACGTCTTCAGCTTTCAACCAATAAAAAACATTAGAAAATGATCTTGCCAATCAAATGCAGCTATTTGGGTCAGATGACAAGTGTTGTCATGTTGGTCGTAGCCATAGCAACAGTGAACGTGCACTTTTTAACGGCCCGTCACCTGCCTTGACTCACATATGAACTAAAGTGACATCCCATCCTTAATCCATAGGGTTTAATATGATGTCGGCCCACCCTTTGCAATTTATGGCAATATATTGTATCTTTAGTTTGAAGATTGCAGTTTTATATGTTGTTTGCTACTATTTTATACCGTTTGTGTTGCTTTCAAAAATAAATCCGGAGAAAACGCAGTACTTGTACTCTTGAGTACTTGAGTAGTCTTTTCACTGCATACTTTTTTACTCTTACTTGAGTAATTATTTTTATAAGTACTTTTACTTTTACTTGAGTAATTATAATCTTAAGTAACAGTACTGTTACTTGAGTACATTTTTTGGCTACTCTGCCCACCTCTGAGCCTGTGTACTTTGGCTGACTGAAGTGTCCTCACATGTCTCCTCTACTGCAGCAATACATTGACGAGGTGTTCAGAAGTTACACCTGGACTCCGATCAACGGCACAGATTACAGGTGAGTTACACTGTTATCAAATGACAACTAATAACCAGCCAGATGTGGCCTCATGAGGACTGCAGGTACAGATGGACTCACTCTCTCTGTCCCCTCATTCATGTGTCTCCCTGTTGGGATGCTGCCACCTGCAGTCTCGGTCTGGTATTACCCCCCTACAATGAGTATTTCATCCAGGCTGACCTGAGCGATGTGATGCTGCAGCTCCAGTGTGAGTACAGAGAGGCAGAGCGTTCAAGACTCTCTGTTTATTAAAATGTCACGCAAAGAAGAGATGAAATCACTAACATCACTGTCTGTGCTGCAGATATGCAGTCGCTGCTGCCCAGCTCCTTTGAATCCTCAGGACATGTGTTTCTGGCTCCAAGGTGATGACTAACAACTCTTTTCATCTCTTGATCTCTCACTCTTTCTCAGCCTGTTAGTAAAGGAAAAGCTCTTAATATTTCTGTGCTGTCTTTCTACAGGGAATACTGCAAACGGCTGCATCTCTCTGACAACAACACGCAGTTTTTGCAGAACTTCCTCTCGCTCATGCTGGACATTTCCCCAGAATCTGATGAGTGTGAGTGTGTTAATAGTTTAATATTAATATTTGATACCGCTGCATATTCACAGATAAGCTAATACACTTGTTGTTGTGTGTTTCAGGTGACCAAGGCCTCATCCACAACCTCATTTTGGATTCCAGGATCATCGGGCAGCTGGCCTCTCGCGTTTGGAAGAACAAGGACCTGAATTCGTGAGTCAGCTTGTTGTTGTTTTGCATTTTCACACTCAGTCAACCACGGTGAACAAAGCAAACCTTGTGCATATTAATAGTAAGGGTGTCACAGTTTTCCAAATCGGAATGAGCTTTAAAGTTCAGTTGTTGGAAGGATCAGCAATTTTTGTTTTTGGTGTTTACTGGTATAATAAGTTGTTATTTACAACATTCTAACAACATTTTTTAAATTTTAACACATGGCCTAATTATGGTACATAAAAAAGTCAGTTATATTACACACACAATAAAGGTTTCGAGAAATGGAATAAAATTGTGAGCTTAAAATCAAAAGGCTAACTGAATCGTGGCATCCCTAATTAACTGCAAACTGCTCTCATTTTACCTCAGTTAAAAGAGTTTCTAAGTAAAAACAAATTATTTCAGGTACGGCTTCCTGGCTGTATTTGCGTCCACTGATGGAGGAATAACACGTGTGTTTCCCAAGATGTGAGTAACATTAATGCACTTACTAAAGCAAAGAAATACATCATAATCCCACAGATATAAACATTGAATGATCTGTGTTGTGTTTGTACAGAGCTGCTGAGCTTTGGGACGAGGACCCTGAACCCTTCAACTCAAATTATTACAGAAGGAGCCTTGATAACAAAGGCTACATGTTCAGAGCTCCATCGAGATCCTGTGAGTGACTTTAAACTCATCTTTAAGTGCCCACAATCAAATTTTTTTAAATAACAAAGGATCATATGACTGTATAGAAAAAAATTTCATGCACTGGTCAATTGTGAGATTTTGGGTTATCTTGCTTCCATGAGATGTCTTCTTTCAGACTAGCGGAAATACAATGAGTGTGTGACATCAGATGATCTCCAAACTGTTTTTTAAATCACATTTTGTTTGTGAACAGCGTTGGACGACCCTATCGGTGCAGAAAACGGCACAATTGGGATTCTGGTCAGTTCCGCTATAGAGGTGAATTTGGGAGGCAAACTGCTCAAACCTTCAGGTAAAAAAAAACAGTTTTATGTGACAAAGTTAATGTGGACTTTTTTGTTACGTCCCAGGGATGTTCTTTGTCCAAGATGTTTTTTTTCTCCAGATATTTAAGCTGCCTCTGTTTTGTACTCCTTTCACCAAAACACTGCTTCTTGCCCTCTTTTCCTCTCTTTGCTCTGGTCCTGTGGGTGTTGCCTCTCAGTGGTCGGGGTGAAGCTGGACTTGGAGGCGTGGGTGGACAAGTTTAAGATCCTGGCCAGCAACGTGTCAGACAGTCGACAGGGCTCACACAAGGTACAGCACAGGGCCACTAACTTATTAATAATAATCACAAACTGCTCAATTAGACTGCATTTACTCATTACATACTTTGCTAAAACAGTGTGGACCATCCAGAAGCTGTGAGATGGACTGTGAAGTGAACACTGACGTAAGAATATTTTGTCTTTTATTGTCACATTAACACAACCATGAGACAGCAGCAGGCCTGATACTGCAGCCAGCCCTTCAGTTTTGTGGCCACAGCTAAAATAAAAAGGTTCTTAATACTTAATGTGTCACAAAGGAACATGTTACATTTTTTAATGCCAGAATAGAGCTGTTTTCTCTCTCTTAGTCAGTCAATTCACCGATACACGGATAACAATTGTAGAGGAGTGTGCCCAGTGTAATCAATGCTAGGGTCAGCAGCTCCTCTTGGCTGTTTTTAGGCTTTAGATAATATAACCTGTGACTGGTCAGTCACAGGTTAGGTTATGATAGAAAAGGGTCGCAGAACAGAAAATTGTTTTGCCACATGCACGGGCACCAGCTAGTCCTTATGTATATTTTCTAAAATCTCCCATATTGCTTGGATTAAAAAAAAAATACTAATAAAAAAAAGTAATAAAATGATCAGGTGAACAAAACAGTAAGTTTGGAGGAACAATAAATCACTAATAAACAGTCTCCTCGGAGCACAGAGAATAGGTAGATATCTATATATTTTTTGTTCTTATTTTGCTACTTTTTTCTTAAGATACATGTATCTTTTTCTGTGTATACTTTTCCTGGGAGAAAGTGCTAGGTGCCGTTAAAAATGCGAATGTGGGAGATCTCTTAAAAAGGTAAAAGTTAAAAGAGAGTAAAAATAAAAATAAATATTATATAATTTACATTGTATAAGAACATTTCTCTATATATGCATTAAAGTACACAAGTCACACAAAAAATAAAAAACTGGGAAAAAACATGCTCATGACATAAGTCATTTATAGTAAAGATTTTATATGTATATATTCATGTCTATATTTATATACATATATATAACATGCACATACATGCATATACATTTCCACTCTAATTTATACAAGGTTATAATTAATACTCATGCAATAAAAAAGAGGGTCCACTGTGAAGTCAGTCCTTGAAAGCAACACCCCGCCTCTCTCATGTGGAGAGTCATGCAGAAGAGAAACCAGACCAATGGCCCGGCCGCCTTGTGAAACCTGCAAATGCGAGCCGTTAATTTAAGGATAATTATATTTATTTTACTGGTTTTTAGGGTTAGGGACATTTCAGAGAGAGGGCCTTCTACAAATGCAAATTTGGGTTCCCTTAAGATGCATGAAAGGCTGATTCAGTGGCTGCCAACACTGCAAAGCAACCTGAAACAAGCCAGACAGACTTATTTAAGAGAGTCTAATAATAAATGCAATGAAACACGTGTCCATATTGCAAGTTTCAGAGATGGAGAGAGTGTTGCTCGTGGTTTAGCCTTCTGCTAACCATAGCCAAAGGCTCACTGCTGCAGCAAATTCAAGTTCATGTTATCCACAACAGCGAATAATTCTGTATCACTCGCCAGACGACAGCTGGGTGAAAAAAAAGAGAAAATTTGTGGTGGTTTGAGATTATTCCATCAGTATCTTCACATTCATACATATCAGCTTAATTTATCATTAAAACTTGACATTAAAACAATTATTTCCTTTGTTCTGTTTTGACAAGTTGGAAAAAAATGTGTCGCTTTACATATTATAAATAGATTTGTTTTGACATTGGAGTCTGGCATGCTTGGTTTGAGACTAAATGACTCATAACAAAAATGTTCTTGCAGTTTTGTATATTTTAAATAGAACATATTCATATTGTACTCTATCTTTGGCTTTTATTGTTTTTTTGCTTTTCACACTTGCTTCAGCTGTCTTCTCTTATGCTCACATCAACCTGTATCTTGATGGTAAAAAGAATTCAAAATGTAAACTGTGTTGTCTGTAGGACCTCCTCTGCTATCTCATCGATGATGGTGGATTCCTGGTCATGTCCAACCAGAGAGATCACTGGAAAAAGGTACGTCTCTCTGTGGTAAAGTGCTTACTCTAAAATAGTATCATGTACTGTCTACGTTTACAATAAAGTATGCACTATGTCTTAGTTACTATCTTTTAAAAGTGATGCAGTGATCAACCCTGCTATGCTATTGGTGTTAATATTATTCCATGTTTTACATCATATTTTGTATGTTTGCTGGCTTCAAAAATATAGTTTTTTACAGGATTATTTAAGTATCCAATTCAAATTTCTCTTATTTTTTCTCATGATTGAATAATAAATCGCACTTGATCATATTTGTTTATTAGCATAGGTAACACCCCCTGAACACAAAATACACATTAAGTTCATTTTTATTTTTATATGTTTGGTAGAGATTGATAAACACAGTTTTGAGAAGATATATATTTATCTGTCAAGAATAAATCACATTTTCACATTAATCATTTATCATTAATTAGCAACTGTGTACATAAATATGTTGTATGCCATTTTCACATATACCACCAAATACCAAAAAGGCCAGAAAAAGAAAAACTTCCATTTGTGGACTGAAAATGTGATGCTAGTTTTTTATTTATCATGGTAAAATTGCTTTCAACCACTTTGTCAACATTTTCTCTTACCTAAGAGAAGAGCACAACCAAAAAAAATGGTGAACCCCAGAATCCAATGGGTACTTACAAAACTAAGAGGAAATGTGTTTTCTGTATCGTTTCCTGCATGAGGCCCAATGAATTTTAAGTCATCTCAGCTTCCTTTCATTTATTGCAGCAGAGTCAGTTGTCACTGCAGAGCCAAATGAGTAAAACAAAACAAATACAGAAGAAAGGAACAGGTGGAAAACATGAATAATGATTATGATTATGACACTGTATGGTACTGTTTCCCTGATGCACTTTCTTTTCCTCTCCTGTGACTGTCCTTCCTTTCTTTGAACCATCACAGATCGGTCTTTTCTTCGGTGACGTGGACCCTTACCTGATGCACGCTCTCTACAACAACACAATCTTCAGCCGCCGTCAGTCTTTCCACTTCCAGTCTGCGTGTGAACCGGTCACCAGCAGCCACACTGGTGCAGCACCGAGGGGCATCTTTGTGGTAAGAGACCACCTGCCGATTTGAGATTCTGGGACAGTCACATTTACAGACATTTAAAATCTCTCATCTGTAACTTTGTTTCTGCAGCCGTCCATTGCAGACATCCTCAGCTTGGCCTGGTGGACGTCCACGATGGCTTGGTGAGACTTTGTTTACTGCAAGTGACACCGAGAGCATGTGTGCCCTTTGAAACAATCTGAGCTGTGTGCAGACTTCTGCATATGAAACCTTGACGGCTATTGTTAGCTCAATGTTGCTGTAGCCGTGACATGTGTTTACTGAAATTTATTGATGTGTGCAGATTGTATTTCCTTTATTGATGAAGTGCGATGTGAACACTTTTTCAGGTCCGTGACCCAGCAGCTACTGTATGGACTTGTGTACAACAGCTGGTTCTACCAAGGTGAATCTGTGTCTTTTAACACAATCTCATGAATGTCTTTGTGGATTAATGAGTTCAGGGATTTTTAAGGCAACAGCATTTATATGAATGTAATTCATTCTCCTTTTAGTCTCTCTCTCTCTCTCTCTCTCTCTCTCTCTCTCTGTCTCTCTCTCAATTTCAATTCAATTCAATTCAATTGAATTGGCTTTATTGGCATGACGTAACAATGTATATATTGCCAAAGCAAGCATCAGAAAAAAAGATAACAATAAAAGAAAGCAATATTCACAATCATTGAATTACAATCAACATGTAATTTATACAATCTAACTGTCCCAGCAAAAAAAGAAGAAAAAATAAAATAAAAACAAAAAAACAAAACAACCAACAGCTGTGTGTCACTCGCTGTCCCTCAGTGTGTGACAGGCGGAAACATAGACTGCTGCTAATCTAATCTACAGCTCTGTGACTCTTCCCCGAGGAGGAGCGGTAGTTTTTCCTCATCTGACCATTTTAAAAAACCTTTTTTGACGGATTCAAATTTTTGGAAATATGTTTCTCTAATTAGTTCATATTTTTTACATTTGGTGAGGAAGTGTAGTGTCTCTCTCTCTCTCTCTCTCTCTCTCTCTCTCTCTCTCTGTCTCTCTCTCTTAAAAAACAAAATGAGTGTTTAGAATGTAATAAACATTATATAAAATGTAAAATTTGCATGTGTTTGTGTTCTAGATGACGTTCTGGTGGAAGGTTTTGAGACGAGGGAGAGCAGCTGTGTGACCATCCAAAGCCAGTTCTACTTTACAAACACCACCAACTCCTACAACGTGCTGCAGGACTGTGGAAACTGCTCACGGTGTGTTTTTCTGAAAGGGTCAGCAGAATGTATTTGTGCTCTCATACCTGCTCTGTACACACTGTAAATATCCATCACTGTCTCCCACAGGCTGTTCCACGCCAAGCGGATAGAGAACACCAACCTGCTCTTCGTGGTCGCTGAGACGCTGCCCTGCAGCTCATGTGAGATAGAGAGACTGACACAGATCAGGACAGAGTGTATCCTTTTCATGCTCATATACTATGCAATGCTTTCATTTGTGCAGTGAGGTTGAAGTCTCATCAATCTTGTGTGGATGGTCAGTTCACGGTTGCTTCCCTTAACTAAAAACAGTTCAGGAGGAGAATCCATGTGAAGTGCTGAGCAACGCACGGTATCGTAAAGGCCCGACATCCTGCTTTGACTACAGTGCCTTAGTAAGTAGACACTCTATATGTGTGGCCTTATATTTGTGACTCAATCCTGAGTTTCTGATGGGACATTTTCAGCACAGCAAAGTATTTTTGTAAGCGCATAAGCTACATTCAAATTATTATAACACCAATAACTAGAAAGGCTTGGACAGCGTAGGCATGCCCTATTTGCAATGTCTGACATTAATGTGAATTTTACCAGCCTGGAACTAATTTTTCCAATTTTTCCGACACCACATGAAAGCAGCACAAATGCCCTATCTCCCAATGTTAATGACAAAAAAAAAAATTAATGTACCTGCTACAAAATTCGTCTTCCCCCACACTAGATCATCCTTGGTAAATATAATATGAGTTTTAAAGCCACGACAAGGAATTTTTTGTGATTTTTTACATTTTATTTTGGCGCCCCCTGTGGACAAAAAGTGATCATGTTTCCATGAGCGCTGCCGCCTTGTGTCATAAAGATATTGATGTGTCTACTGCGTGCATTTGTTCTGTGAGTGAGTGAAAGAATGATGTAACTTATTGTTATGACTCTAACAATCATCATAGAAGCAGCTGGATTGAAGACAAATAAGTTTTGCATAAACGATATTCTCCAATTTTCAATTTAGCTGTAATTGTGGCACATTGCATTAATGTGATTTCACTACTATAAACTATAATTCAATTGCTTGCAAAATGAAAAAAAAAATTCTCTTTACAAAGTGTTCCATCACACACTTAGAAATGAAGCACAAATGCATGATTGAAGTGCAAAACCAACCATATGTTTTTTCTACTGTACAAGCCATGAATCATTTCCTTTTAAAAAAAAGTATTTATTGTTAACTCTCGTTGCAGGAAAACACGTCAGAGTGTGGACGGGGTCATGCACTGCAGTCCTCCTTAGGAGTCCTTCTCTTTATTCAGCTCATTCTGCCTCTTTTTCATCTCTGACACGTGCAAACACTCTAACTGACATCTTTCATCTCTTTGGGTTTAGGCTCGGATCTACTGAAGGTCAGATCAAACAGAAACTGCAAAATTCTTCTTTTTTGATCTACAAATGGCACACTTGTGCTTGAAAAAAAACGGGGATCAGCTCTTAGTGTTTTTTGCCTTATTGCTTATGCATTTGCTGGTGTTTCAGGGCTTGAGTGCAAAATATAGGAAGAGAATGTGTTGAGTGTGCATGCTACTTAAACTAGGACAAGCATGTTTAACATTTTTGCACACAGGCTCAGCCATATAAGCAACCACCAAAAAGTCAGGGAGGCAGCTGAAATGTATTTTAAACAGGCCAATAAATGATCAGCCAGCAGGAACTGACGTCAGTCACAGCTTTAAGTTTGATTCTGGTGGTGAAATGATAAAAGATATAAAACTCATCTGCACCTTTTTGCTTTGTGGTGAATACACAGTGGTGGAAAGAAGCATTCAGATCTTAAACCTGTAAAGTTCCTCTAGAAAAAGCAGTAAAAGTCTTGCATTCGCGATCGACTTAAAAGCACAATGGGTATGATTTGAAACGGCTTTGTTTACATCAAAGCCCTTAAGAACAGAGCTGAGCTTTGTAGCAAATTTGGCATAATGGCCAAACAGAGGAATTAAAATCTCCTTGGTCTTTCATCTGATGCCATGAGGCCCAGAAAGACTTTTTCCATAAACTTGCATTGTGAAAGAGACGTCTGTAAATTGATTGATAATTAATCTTACTTATTTAAATCATTATTTCCTAAAAAAATGTCTAAATCACTAAATCAAGAGTTATTTTCCTTCTTCTGTTCACGTAAATGAGCCTGAAACTAAGCAGTTGGAGGGCGTGGCTAAAGGAAATGCTGCTGTGCTTGCTTTATGGGCAAGGGTCACCATAAAATCAGAGTAATTTTATACACAGAATTAATTGGATTCATGCACCACTGAACAACTCTCATAGGAATGAACGGGGCCCCTCCTCCAACACTGTTTCCAGTTCCCTTTATACATCCACAGTTTACATCCACAATTATTTGCTCCCTGTCTTCTTCTTCCCTATATTTTTCTGCCGTATTGCAGCATTTCTTGACACGGTACTGCCATGAGTAGATCTTTTATTTTCATCGTCTGAACAGCTCTGAGTATATTTATATGACTTTAGCTGTGGGTTAAACAGCATCCTGGATGGCTCATTAGATGAGTCCCACCTCAGAAGTTAACTGTTTATATGGATTCAGAATTTCCATACAACTGCTGGGTAAAGCTATCCAAGGCATTTACACAACTTTACATTGTGCACACCACACATAAAGCTTACTGCTGCAGCATGAAAATGTAAATAGACTGAATCTGCTGAGCTCAGACGCTGCTGCTGCTGCTGCTGCTTCTGCCAACTTCTGCTTTTGTTGGCTTTGTGAGATTCAAAATGAATTATCTTTGCCAGTTTTCATTTGCATGTCCGGTCCTAGTAAATGTCTTTGCACATGGAGGATCTCCCTGCACCTGCAGCAGTTTTTACATGATAGTAAATCCGGGCCTTAACCTCACATTCACTTCAGTGTCTTTCAATCCACCTCTGACCTTTGCCAAGACAGTTTCAGTACTATAAATTGTATCAAACATGACATGACTCAGAATGATTTCTCTCTGCCGTTTCAAGTCTCTTACATATCTACGTCTAAGTATATCCAGAAGTAATTTTCCCCCCTAAAATTACTTTCTAAGAGCACTTTGACAAATGAAAAAGCCAGTATGAGGAAAAATACCAGTGTTCGACCTCCAGATATTTTGTGACTTTCAACATAAAAGGAATTTCACTGATATAATTGTCAAAGTCAACATTTGTTTTTGCAGAAATGCCTCCACCGATAGTCGGTATGATCCTGAAGTGCTTCCAGTTGAAAATAATTATTAAAGGTTGTAAAATCAGACAGAAACAAACCAAAACTATCAAATGTTCACAGTGATTTTGTTAGAAAAACGTATTCCTCCAAACCACTGCATGGTTTAGTGCAATAATGCTGTGATAATCTAATTATTTTAGCAGTAATTATCATCAATTTATCAGATTTAGATTTAAAATAATGTACATGCCGTGTTAATTATCTTTGTGGTCTTATAGCACAAAACCTGCAGACGTCAGTGTGTGGCCGACGTGTTTTAAACATCAGTTGTTTGTTACAAGGGAAGCTCTCTGTTCTTTTTTGTATCTTGTATCGCCACTATTTGTCAAACCTGAATTTATGCACTTACGTATGCTTCTGTATGAGGAATGTAGCTTCTGAACAGCTTTCGGTGTTATCAATATGTTATTAGTATGTGATGCTTTTTGACCCTCTGTTGAGATTCCTCTGATGTCTCTTTGAAAGTGATGATTCGCTGCAGCAGAATATTCAGATTTTAACATGCAGACCTCATCACGGTGATGATATCTGATTCAACTTTTTAATATATTATCCAGCTGTAACACTCAGTTACTTATTCACAATGTCCAGTTTGAATGCATGGGATCACACAGGTCATTTGTTTTATTCCAAGATCAAATAGTAAGCAGGTTGTTTTCACTAAAACTCTTCATCTCTTGTTTAATTTGATGAACAAGGCTGCAACATAACTATTGTGCGATAGTAAAAATCCAGCTTTAACATAGAAAAATATATCATTTAATTTAAATTTAAAGTTTTTGGACTACAAAATAACTCTATTTGTGGAAACCGTCAAATGTTGTATTTTCTAACCTATATTTATTTGCAATGCTATTTTTGTGCCTTCAAAGCATTAAATCAATTCAATATTTGCATTCAATTAATTCGGAAATGCATTTTCATATCCTCATAGTGTACTTTTATCATATCAAAAAACACACGTGTAACTCCTGTCTTCTCTCCCCTCGAATAATAACAAGGAACTTTGAACAGAATAAATATCTGTTACAGTCACATTATTTGTGCTTTCCCTAATAACTTATTCAGACTCTCGTACATTCCTTTTCCACTTTCAGCAGATAAATGTGAAAACTCTGCACATACATCATTCTGCAGTGAAGCTCCAACACCCGAGCGAAGTAACAATACGCAAAACACATTTTCAGGCCAAGAGGGTTTTAAATTATTAAAAACAACTCTAGTAAAGAAGACTGAACAGTGGTCGAGTCTTTGGATCACTGTCTTGTCCGTGAGGAGTTATGCATGATAAAATCCTGAAAACATTTCCCCACAGTGATTCATCAGCCCCTGATGTCTCTTTGTGTTTTTGATCTGGTTAAAGAGTTAAAGGGGGATATTTTTAAAAAGCTTTTTTGACAAAATATTTGTAAAATGCTGTTTATCTCCGTCTGCCTGGTGTTCCACCCTGCAGTGCCTTGCTGCACTCATCTTGGATGGCAGGAACATTTGGCTCTTAGACGTGTAGACGTTCATCCTGCAGGGCCAAGCAAAGGACACACTTGAACTTCAAGGGTTCAGCTCTACAAATGGACTTCTTGGTCAGGGAACAAAAAAAAAAAAGAGACTCTTCATGAACTTATGAAGCATTTTAAAGGAGCACAGTTGTGAAAGAGCACAACAGAAGTGTGTGAGCAGCTGGCCTGTCCTCCTGCCTTCTCGTGGACAGATGTTTGTCAAAGCAGCGAGAACGAACCCTGCTGCCCTTCTGCTACGTGTTGTCTATCTCTACACTGTGGTTCAGCCTCGAATCAAAGCACAGACACTGTCCATCATCATAGATTTACTTCCTCCCATCTGCACACTGTATATTCTATATTTGAAGCCTGTCGGAAACATGTACTTTACCATTAGGACTGACTGAAACGAGTGAATGTTTATGTACAGTAATAGCTACTGTTGTGCATCTCTGCTGTACCCGAGCATGGTGGGAACCCAGAGAAGCAGATTAAAGCTCAACACTGTTTGGAGACCTCAGCAGAAACACTGCTTTAAAAACAAAAAAAGGAGGAAAAAATGAAGGGTTTTAGTCTGAGACCTGCAGTATTAACTTTAGGTCGTATTGCAACACTGTTGTACATTGAGGGAAAGACATTTTGTGGAAGTCTTTATAGCCTACAATATATTAACTACTGTTGAGGTCAGTGTTGTAGTTTCGTTTTGAATTACCGGTATTTATTTGCATGATATTTTGAAAATTTACAAATTTGTGTACATACTCTGATGGATATTTTACATTCCTGTCCACATCCAGCTCTCCAGTACTGTGGGGAGAAGTGGGGGCGCACTATGTGGATATTCGGGGTGAGAACTCTTTGCTGTGTGTAATCGAATGAAGCTGAAAGTTTGACTTCAGTGAAGCCTACAATAACTGTCAGTATTTGCAATTTAGGTATTTTGCAGCAGGTAAAAGCACAGAGAAGTTAAGAGTTTTGAGCAACAAACTGCCTGATTAAACCTTTGTCATTTATTTAGGAAACAAGTGACACAAAACCGCGAAGATGATTTATGCATTTAAAGGCTGTATAACAAGGCAGTGGCATGTGTGGGGACACCCCTTTATTAATTAACTTTGTTTATGAAATAGATTAAGTGTTGCTTATTTAATTTATTTCAGTATTATTTTACTTGTTTATTTATTTGGGTATTGTGAATTATATTTGTATTGAACAGAAAGGAACTGAATGTGTTTGAAGCTTGCGTGGGCACACTAAACAGTTTACAAGAAAATTGCAAAACAGACAAAAAATATATATATACTGTATGTCCATGTCCTTTTATTTACTGAGTATCAAAACATAAGAATGTTAATGTTTTTCGCTGTAACTTTTCATTTTGCTGACGTTGTCGTTTACTCGGGACAGTTTCCTCTCTTTGTGCCAGTCTCCAATGCCACCTCATTTTTGTACAGACGATGTGAAGCAGTCAGCAGAAGATGAAGGCTAACTTTGTAAAGATTTTGTCAGTCACATTACAAAAATGGATATTTAAATGTTTATATCTTTGGTGATTAAATGCTGTTGATATTTTTCACTTCACCTCTGATTCCTTATTGTTCGACACTGATCTGTTATTTTCTAGTCCATAGCTTCCTAAAGTGTGGCCCACAAGCCAATGGCGCCCTCACAAACATTATGTACATAAAATGCATGCATTATATCATCTGGATTCTGTTTTAATACTTTCAATAGGTTAAATATGATGGTAAAAAAAGACAATTAATATACCATGATATGAAAAATGTCATTCTGTAGTATTGTATGCCTAAAAAGATGTCATGTAAATGTCATAGTATAGTATGTTATCATAATATAATAAAAAAGTAACAGTATAGTATGTATAGTACATTTTATAGAAATAGGTCATAGTATTGTATGTCTTCAAGATTTCACGAAAGACGTCATAGTATAGCATGTTGTCAAAATGTTATGAAAAAAGTCTGTATAGTAGGGTATGTCGTCAAAATTTCATAAAAATAAGTCATAGTATTGTACGTCCTCAAAAATTCAAGAATAACGTCATAGTATAGTATGTCATCAAAATTACATTAAAAGTCATATAATAGTATGTCGTCAAAACTGCATCAAAAAGTCTTAATATAGTATGTCGTCAAAATTTCACAAAAAAAGTCATAGTGTAGTTTGTCATCAAAATTCCATAAAAAAAGTTATAGTGAAGTATTTCGTCGAAATTTCACAAAAAACGTCCTAGTATAGTTTGTCGTCAAAATTTCATAAAAAAGTCATAGTATAGTATGGCATCAAAATTTCACTAAAAACGTTATATGTCGTACGTCGTCAAATTCCATTGAAAAAAAGTCATAGTTTAGTGTTTCTTCATAATTTCATAAAAAGTCATAGTGTAGCATGTCATCAAAATTTCACAAAAAAGTCATAGCATGGTATGTCAGCATAATTTCATTAAAAAGTCATAGTATTTTGTCATAATTTCATTAAAAAAGTCATAGTGTGTCGTCAAAATTTCACAAAAAACGTCATAGTATAGTATGTTGTCAAAATTTCATTAAAAAAAGTCATACTATAGTATATCGTCAAAATTTCTCAAAAAAAATGAAAGCATAGTATGTTGTCAAAATTTCACAAAAAAGTCCTAGTGTAGTATGTCGTCAAAATGTTATAAAAATTAGTCATATGTCCTCAAAATTTCTTTTAAAAGAGTCAAAGTATTGTATGTCCTCAAAATTTCATTAAAAACGTCATATATCGTATGTCGTAAATTCCATTGAAAAAAGTCATAGTATAGTGTTTCGTCATAATTTCATAAAAAAGTCATAGTATAGTATGTTGTCAAAATTTCATTAAAAAGGTCATAGTATAGTTTGTCGTCAAAATTTAATTTTAAAAAAGTCATAGTATAGTATGATGTAAAAATTTTGTAAAAAACGGTTAAAAAAAAGTATGTAGCCTAAACTGACTTTCAGTCATCAAAACCTTCAGAATCCTTTAGACAAATCGTTTTAATATATAAAAATGCCCAGTTGGAAGTTTGTGCTTGTGCAGCAACGAGATCAAAGGGGGACTTTTGCCCTCTAGGCAAGACAGACAGATGAGAGTAGTTGTCCTTGCAGTAAACTGCAGCTTTACTGTGCAGTAAACTTTGTCTGTCCAGTATGTTCCACTGAGCAGACCCTCCATTATCTAAAGCATAGAGACTGTTTCTGTGTCAGCTGTCGAGGATTAAAACATGAGGTTTAGGCGGCCTGGCCAGGACCAGAAAAGAAATCCAAGAGTCAAGCAGCGTGTGTGCTCATCATTCGTGCATTTGGACATAATGTCAGTCAGTAAAGATATCTCTAAGCTGAGGTCTTCTGGGGAAACATGATAGGTCGCTGGCCGCTTCCACAGACACAAAAAGCTCTGGATGGGAGTCCGGGATGTTTTGGCTCCTGTGATTCCATAAAGCAACAGTCCTGCATGCCAGCTGCTCTCAGTGGTATTGTTTGGATTAGTGATACCTTCTATCCAGCCGGCAAAGTGCCTCGTTATGCGGCTCAAAGAGAATACACTGTCTGATTTAGCTATGATATCAGACCATCAGTGTTTGGCAAAGCACTTGGAATCTTATTGTCATTTTAATGCATCATATGAGGTATAACCAGCAGACCTCAGAGGCTCTCCTCTCATAAGTTGAACATCAGACACATTGAACAGATGAGGCTTTCAGGAGAGACGAGGTCTGCTGCAGAACACGACTTCCTTTTGGGTAAAACTGTTTTTATTTACAATTTATCAGATGAGAGATGTTGTGTCCAAATATTTGTCTTTTTTAGTGTAAAGTCTAGCAGCTTCGAAATATGATCGCATTGTTTCAGCATTGTGTGTGCATTTCTTTTTATAAAACAATATTCAAAAGGTAGTTTATTCTTGCAATATCTTTTTTTTTTTAAGCAACCTTTTCTAAGGAATAATTTATGATAAAACACTTGCGATACGGTATGTAAAATGGGCTAACAAGTGTAACATGTGCAAGACTTTGGTAATTGTCTAACATGTATATAGTATTTGGGCTCTTGACAGAATTTAAACTTGGTTATTTAGAGAAAATACTACTTTTATACAGGCTACCACTGGCCTAATGAGCTGTGTGTTGATATTTGTGCATGGGAACTGAAAAAGAGAAACAAATGTAACATTTAAAAATACAAATACCTGTCCCCTGTGTGTGCAGTAAAGAAAGATCTCTGATAATAATAAAGTAATATCCGGTGCCACAGATTCAGGAGTAAACAGGTGCAGGGTATTGGTGGAAGAAAGGCAGCTGTCTTGTTGAAGAAATGGCTCCCCAAAGAGGAAGCACACAGTACTGGATGGATGGCAGCTTTTCTCCCAAAGAATTTGTGGAATTCATTTTCTTCCCTGCTGTCAGGCAGTGATGCCAGAAATCCGTCTTCACTCCCTCACAGTTTGGATATACTGTATGTCTGTCTTAACCCTTTGATGCACAACATGGGTCTAAAGTGACCCGAAAGTTTTTATGTTCTATATCTTTGCAATAATTCATCATTCAGTATTCCAGGTTTTCCTCAATAAGTTTGTTTTTGATCATCATACATCCTAATTTTTATGTTTTCCTTTATTCATTTTTGAATAAAATCCCTTTTTCTGTCACTACTCTTCTAATACACAACATGGGTGAAGAATGAGCCATATCCATTTTTTAGCTAAGTAGCTTGTTAAGCTAACTACTTAGCTAAGTATTTAGCTAAGTAGTTAGCTTAACAAGCTACTTAACTAACTTCTTGGCTAAGCAGTTAGCTTAGCAAGCTACTTAGCCAAGTAGTTAGATATGTAATAATGCAAAAACTTTTTTCTTCATAAATTATGAAAAGGAAAAATGAAAATAATGATCTGTTGTTATCAAAAACAAGATATTTAAAGAATATTTATAATATTCAATCATAAAATAAGTTGATATCAAAAGATAGAGCACAGAAACACACACAGCAAGCATTAAATAACATGGGAAATGAATGCGGGTCATTTTTGACCCATGTTGTGCATCAAAGGGTTAAAAATGTTGCATCTAATGACTCCTAGTGTTACATTGTGAGATATTAGTGCCATGGTAATTCTAATTTTGTCTTGTTAAAGCAGTATTGGGGAGTAGTGAACTGCAATATGAATGTCATTAAATTAGTAGTTAGTATTTTTGCAGTAGTTTGTTGTTAGTTCAACTGCATTAATATTTGTGTAGTTAAAATATTTTTTTGAGGGCATTTTTATATTTGTGATAAAAATTTGTACCCCCTCCCACCAACACACACACACACACACACACACACACTCAAAGACGTTTGTTAGCTTCCCCAACATTGTGATGAATGTTGTGTTTTAACTGTTTCACAGGTAAACCTGCCCAGTGGTAAAAGTGAGAAACACCACAGACAGGATATTATGATAAAGCTGTTACTTTAATATAAAAGCGTTATAGTAAAGATGAAAGCAAGACCGATCACTTTACTTGTAGCCGTTTTGGAAAATATGGTTATCTGCCTTCTTGTTGCTAAGAGTTTGGAATGCCTGGCAACAGGTTACCATGGAGTTACTGCCCAGCCATGAAATACTCAGGCAGAGGTATTTAACACCGTAAAACGTCAGAATGTAGTTTTAAAACTTTAGTATTTATACCACCTAAACAAATGAGATATAACATGTTAATGAGTGAGCTTAAAGTGTAGCAGGTAGGTGTATTTTGTTTCTGTTGGACGGGGCTAGGCTAACGTTAGCTGTTTCCTCCTCCTGAGTTTTGAACAAAGACTGTCACACATACTGTAAATTTCCCATCAACAAAACAAACTTTCAGTTAATTGAATTGGATTAAAATAGAATGAATGAAAAAAACTAACTAAGACTATTGTGTGTTTCAGTGAGTGAGTTTCATTTGTAGATTCAGATTGCAGACTGAGCAACAAGACAGCTGAACACCATAATGAGACAATATGTTAAAGGTTACTAATACTACACTTGCTCAAGACCTCAGTTGTATCAACAACTGCATCTTTTTTCCTCTTCCATAAACCAAGTAGTAGTACTGGTATGTTTGTGTTGTGCAGAGAAAAATGCAAAGAGAGAAGACTGGCCACATAATTTATTTAATATAGTGCTACAATATTTAGTGAGAGATGTTCAATGAAAAAGCATATTTTATGATTCTCCTTGATGTCTCTCGATGAGGTTGCAGATTTTTATTCAGCCTCCTTTCCCTACAATGGATAGAAAATGGAAAGAAAAAATTAATGACAGTTCACCTATGAAACGAAAACATTTTGTCATGTAACCTGCATGTAGCTTTAGCTCCATTTAAAATGAATACAACTAAAAAACAGCACATGCATAAAAAATCTTGAGCTGTTCATGTACTAATTATGTTGTTTCCTTGTAAAATTATTATTATTTTACTGCCCAAGGTTTATGTATCACTCACTTTTCCAATGTCCCGACTCTTTACTCTCAGCTTGTTGACCTGAGACTCAGCGATGTCAGCGCGCTCCTGAGCTTCCTCCATCTCATGCTGCACCTTCCTGTACCTGGACAGGTGAGTGTTGGCCTGCTCCTCCTGTGAGGAAATTTAACACTGGAGTCAACATCCACCATCATTATACACATTAAAAAACAGTAAATAAGTTATAAAAGTTTCTGACTCACAGCCTCCTCGGCCTGCCTCTTGTAGGCCTTCACTTTCAGCTGCAGTTTGTCGACCAGATCCTGGAGTCGGGTGACATTCTTCTTGTCTTCCTCTGTCTGCAGTTAACACAATCAAAATTGATTAAATTGCACCTTTGTCAGACGACTGTATCAATCAATAGGAATAAAAAAACTGCCTACCTGATAGGTGAGCTCTTTCACTCTTCTCTCATATTTACGAACACCTTTGATAGCGTCTGCTCCTCGTCTCTGCTCACCTTCAACTTCAGCCTCAAGCTCACGTACCTGAAAAATGAACAATGTATGTTTTCACATGGAGGGCAAGATTTTCATATAAAACCAAACTGCTAAATTACATTGTAGAATAAAATTTTCTTTACCCTAGCCTCCAGTTTCTGGAGCTGCTTCTTGCCACCCTTCATGGCCAGATTCTCAGCTTCATCCAGGCGGTGCTGCAGGTCCTTCACTGTCACCTCCAGGTTCTTCTTCATCCTCTCCAGGTGAGCGCTGGTGTCCTGCTCCTTCTTCAACTCTTCTGCCATCATGGCAGCCTACAGGGTTGAGTTATATATTACTGAATACAAACCTATTGAACTCTAATGTTTCAGCTGCTATAAAACTAGATTTAGTGGAGAAACATACAATATTATGCACTGACATATTATCCTTTATACTTTGTGTTTGGTTACAAAGAAATGCGTAAAGATGACTCACATCAGTGATGGCCTTCTTGGCCTTATCCTCAGCATTTCTTGCTTCCTGTACAGAATCTTCCACTTCACCTTGGATTTGGACAAAGTCAGCTTCCAACTTCTTCTTGGTGTTGATGAGGCTGGTGTTCTATTATTAAAGAAGCAGACATACATTTTCCCATATTGAACTATAGGAGAACATTCTTGTTTGTTAACCTGTGAGCATACCTGAGAGTGCAGCAGCCCCACACGCTCGCTGGCATCAACCAGCTCCTGTTCAGCCACTTTGCGGCTTCTCTCTGTCTGCTCCAGTGCAGCTCTGAGCTCCTCGATCTCAGCCAGCATCAGGCCGTTCCTGCGCTCCACCATGGCAACCTGCTCTTTCATGTCTTCTTGGCCTCTTATGGCTTCATCAAGGTGAAGTTGGGCATCCTAAATCATAAAACATTGATTCAATCAATGTCAATCTGTCAGTCAGTCAATCAGCAACCACTTTAAGCTTTTAAGCAAGATGCTCTGCCACAAAACCTTCAGTGAGTCATACCTTAAGCTGCCCCTGCACGTTTCTCAGCTGTTTCTGGGCTTCAGCTGCCTGGCGGTTGGCGTGGCTCAGCTGAATCTCCATCTCATTAAGGTCTCCCTCCATCTTCTTCTTGATTCTCAGGGCATCATTCCTGCTCCTGACCTCAGAATCTAAATTGCTCTGCATGGACTCGATCACCCTCTGACTGTTCCTCTTGATCTGCTCGATCTCCTCATCCTTCTCTGCAAGTTTTCTGTCAACTTCACTCTTAACTTGGGTGAGCTCTAGTTGAACACGCATAATCTTGGATTCCTCATGCTCCAGGGTAGCCTGTAAACAAGTGTGACTATTATCATCTAGAGCAGAGAACAGTTCCTTTTTTAAAAAATGCAGAAACGAGAGAAAAATAGTCTGGGTCACAGGGAATTAAAAAAGCACTGAGGTGTCCAGTCCAACGCCGTGGCAAGGTGAGTCTCACACAGGTGAGCTCTAAAGCTCTGCTAATGTTTACCTCTGCCTCCTCCAGAGCAGTCTGGATCTCTGTCTTCTCACTCTCCACCGTCTTCTTTCCCTTCTCGAGCTCATGAATCGTCTTACCAGTGTCCCCAAGTTGTTCACTCAAGTCTGAGATCTCCTCTGTTGTACACAAGTATAAATTTCACCATTATAAAAAATTAAGTAAGAGACACTTTAGATGACTAAACTGACACTGAATTGCCTTACGTTGCAGGTTCTTGTTCTCTCTCTTCATTGTCTCTAGTTGGTCCAAAGCTTCTTCATATGAGTTTTTCATTTTGAACAGCTCCGTGCTCATTGAGCGAGCCTCCTTCTGAGCTCCCTCCAGCTCTGCCTGGCTTTCCTCGTACTTCTGTTTCCACTCTGCAAGAACCTGAAAGTACAAAAAAAAAAAAAACGGTATGTTTTTTTTGTCACCTTACATTCATCTGTCAAAACCACAAGTTTATACAAAAATATCTGACCTTGTCAAAGTTCCTCTGCTTCTTGTCAAGGTTAGCAGCCAGAGCATTAGCTCTCTCCACATCAATCATCAGGTCCTCCACTTCACCCTGCAGTCTCTGTTTCGTCTTTTCCAGAGAGGCACATTTTGCATTCACTGCCTCGATGGATTCCTCTGCATCCTGAAGACGCTGGGCAAGCTTTTTCCTGGAGAAATATACAGAAAACAGGTTATTGTTGAGGTACTAAATTAATGCGTGTGGAAACAGTGCGATTTCAGGACTGTTCATTACTTAGCCTCCTCCAGCTCCTCAGTGCGCTGAATGGCATCAGTCTCATATTTAGTTCTCCACTGAGCGACCTCACTGTTGGCTTTGGACATTCCACGCTGCAGCTCAGCTTTGGCCTCCTGCTCCTCCTCATACTGCTCTCTCAGCAGGTCGCAGTCATGACGAGATGACTGAACAGCGTGAGCCAGGGCGTTCTTGGCCTATGAACCAAATTACAGTCTGATTAATATTTGATACCGTCGCCTTGTGGCTTTTTCCTTTTCTTATTATCCTACTGATTTCATAGACTATTACCTTTACTTCCTCCTCTATGTGCCTCTTCAGCTCCTCAATCTGCTGAGTGTAAGCCTGCTTGGCTCTTGTCAGCTGAGAAACAAGAGCTTCTTTCTCCTCCAGCTGACGTGCATTTTCACCTAATAAAGATATTAGTTGACTTAATGAACATCAGAAACAAAGTGCAACAGCTAACATAATAATGTATATATATAATATACTTAATAGATACGTTTTTAACATTATCAGCGTAAAGGTTTTCCACTTAAGCCATTTCATTAAACAGAGATACATTTTTGCAAGTTTACAGCTAGTGACAATAGGTGTTGCAATGTTCAGCAAAATCTTAAATTTAGGGAAGGTTGAATAGGGTTGTTATAAACAAAAGTAGGTTAAGTTAATATACAGAATGTATACAACAGAAGGCCAGTTTTTGAACGCCCCAAATTATATTCTTACCGGTTTCAGTTTGAAGTCTTGCTTTCTGTGCACTCAGGTCATTTAGCTGACGAACATTTTCATCACTTTTGGATTTGAGCTCACTCAGTTGATCTTCTAATGTCCTGCACATTTTTTCAAGGTTTCCCTGGTAAAAGAGAACATGTATTAATATAAATGTGTTAGCATTATAATTTGCTCCGTGGAAGGGAAAATTAGCTTTCTCACCTTTGCTTTGGCGACTGACTCCATATTGCTGCTGAGGTCATCGATCTCCATCCTGTATTCGCTTTTCTCTTTCTCCAGCTTCTGTTTGACTCTTTGGAGGTTGTCAATCTGCTCTCCCAGCTCTGCCACACTGTCAGCCTGCTTCTTGCGGAGAGCCGCAGCGGTGGCCTCGTGCTGCAGGGTGGACTCTTCGAGATCGCGACGCAGCTTCTGGAACTCGGCCTCCCGCTTCTTGTTCATCTCGATCTGAGCAGCAGTTGCCCCGCCAGCTTCTTCCAGCCTCTCGCTGATCTCCTCAAGTTCCCTGGAGAGATCTGCCCTCTGCTTCTCCACTTTGGCTCGAGCAGCTCGCTCAGCCTCAATCTCCTCTTCCAGCTCCTCAATACGAGCCTGAAACACACAATGTTTCACTGAGAATCTTTCAAGATATGTGATTGTTCCTATTACCTTCTACGAACACTTCAAATTGTACCTGCAGTTCCTTTATCTTTTTCTGTAGCTGGATTCCAAGAGACTGCTCATCCTCGATCTTACTGAGAAGCTGGCTTGTCTCAAAGTCCTTCCTGCATGGGACAGAATGAATCGGCATATTAAAATTACATCTAAGTGACTTTCAAATAATTCATTGCAAGTAGGTAGTTGTTTAGTTAGTTGTTTTCTTACTTCTTTAATTTCTCATCTGACTGCTGCTTGTCATTCTCCAGATCCATTATGGATTCCTGGGCCAGTTTCAGATCTCCTTCAAGCTTCCTTTTCGCTCGCTCCAGATCCATCCGGAGCTTCTTCTCTTGCTCCAGAGAACCTTCAAGCTAAACACAAAATATATGTTTATAAAATTAAAAAGTCATTATTTTTTAGAAAACAAAATGTATGGTTTGCTTTTTTCTGCAATAGCCATTTACTGTATTTACATCAAGCAGTTAAAGGAAAGGCAGTCATTGAGGTTTTTGCTGTTGTGTGTAGATGTTACTCACATCATCCACTTGCTGCTCCAGCTTGGTCTTGGCCTTCGTCAGAGTGTTGACTTTGTCTTCCTCTGCCTGCAGATCATCAAGGGTCTGTTGATGGGCCTCTTGGAGGGCTTTCTTCTCTTTGGTCAGCTTGGCAATGGTGTCATCTTGAGATGTCATTTCCTCTGTGAGGTTTTTGACCTAGAAAAGTTGACATGGATCTTAATTATCAAACAGGTTTCAATCTACTGGAATATTTAGAATTGAAAAGCTTTCTTGATACCTTGTTCTCGGTGGCATGTTTCTCCTTCTCCACTTTAGCCAGGGTGAGCTCCAAGTCATCAATGTCTTTCTTCAACTCAGAGCACTCGTCCTCCAGCTTCCTCTTCTTTGCAGTCAGCTCCCCATTCATTTCCTCCTCATCCTCCAGTCTCTCAGACGTCTCTTTGAGTTTGGCCTCAAGCTGGATTTTTGCTTTAATGAGCCCCTCACACCTTTCCTCTGAATCACTGAGATTCTCAGATTCCTTAAAATCAATGCAACAGATTCAAATCATTGCCAAATCAGTGATTTGGTGTAGGATATTTAGTATACATGCTATACAGTGTGATGACAGAACTTACAGACTGCACTTGCAACAACAGGTCATTCTTCTCCTGTACGAGGGAAACCATCTTTTCCTCCAGTTCTTTCTTCTTAGCCAGAGCCTTTGCTAGATCTTCTTTGGTCTTTCCAAATTCCTCTTTCATTACGGCCATCTCCTTTTCAGTCTCTGCACTCTTCAGCAGTGGCTTAATCTTGAAGTACAGCTTCATCCATGGCCAGGTTTTGACATTCATGAATGAGCGGATGTTGTACTGAATGGCGAAAACGGCCTCTCTGTCAACAAAGAAAAAGCAAGTCAGAAAATGTTGCAAATTTGAAGACTTTAAAGCATGCTATAAAATTTTAAAATGTATCAATAACGGACACATTACCTCCTCTCCATCATCTTGACAAACTCTGTCCTCATCAGGTAAGCTCTGCAGAGAGCCTGAGTCATTGTGACCAGCTCAGCCAGTTTCTCATCTCTCATCTCCTCCAGAACACCCAGCAGACCGGCTTTGAAGAACACCTGAGAATCAATAAAAATATAAATTGAATCAATATATAAATTGATGGTAGTTAATCCTTTTTGCAAACATCTTTGTTGAAGGAAAGCATTTCTTACTCTACCTTGGTGTGGCCAAACTTATACTGACTGTGGTCCACATCAATGGATCCGAGCAGTTTCTCTGAAGCTTTCTTGTTGTCAATGAATTGGCCCTCTGGGATGACACTGGCATTCAATACTTTGTATCTAAGAGTAAATATTTCATTCAGTTAGAGACACTTGCTTGACAATAGTAAATGCTCTTCAATGACGTTCAAGTTTATATTTCTGCTACCTCTGCTTGAAGTCACCGTATTGGATTCTGCTGGGGAAACCTTTCCTGCAGATCCTGATACCTTCCAGCACACCGTTACACCTCAGCTGGTGGATGACCAGGAAGTTCTCCATGAGACCTGTGATATTTCATTAAGTAGTTGTAGATTAGTAACTGTAAAAGATCACATGAATTATTTATTATTTCCTTTCCTGACTTGCCAATAATTGTGTTGTGTTTTTGCTTTTTTCCTGTCAATACAAAAAACTTAAACATAAAAAGAAAAGATAAAACAAAAAGAAAAAAAAAACTATAATCCATAGGCAAGACTTGACCAAACAGATTAGACTATGTAAAGCAATGTCTAAGTTAGGCACATCCCAAAACTTCATTTAATAAAGCAACATCAACACAAGAGCACATACCTGGTGTCTTTGATTCATTGGGAATCAGGCAGCGCACAAAATGAGGATGTGTGCTCCTCAAATTTGTCATCAGCTTGCCCAAATTCTCCTGAAGAAGCAAAAGGAAATTAAATCGGCAAAAGGCACTTAATTAATCCAATGAAGTACAAAAAGTCCTTCTGTCATATCTCACCCTGAACAATGCAGACACAGTCTGGAAGGAACCACCCTTCTTCTTGCCACCTTTCTTTCCGCCACCGCCTTCAGCTGTCAGAGGAGTGAGGATTATATTAAAATAATTAAATCAACATATGCAATAAATTTAAATGTTTTACATCTCATCATGTAGAAATGGGTAACAGCATGTACCTTCTGCTCCAGGGTGTGCTGCATAGAGGTGAGCCAACAGTTTGACTGAAGACTTCTGGTAGAGCTGAACCACTGAGTCATTCAGGGGGTCTTTGTTCTTGTCGAGCCAACCAAAGATGTTGTAATCAACAGTGCCGGCATAGTGCACCAGAGAAAAGTGAGCCTCGGCTTTGCCTTTGGCTGGCTTTGGCTTCTCAAAAGCTTTGGTTTTACCAAGATGCTGGTCATACAGCTTGTTCTTGAAGGTCATGTCTGTTGCCTTGGGGAACATACACTCCTCCTCAAGGATGGAGAAGATGCCCATTGGCTGTCAAAATGAAAATATTAATTATTAAAACACTTCAAGTCATCAGATAGTTTTCTATGTTTATGAAAATACAGCATGTCACTGACCTTCTCAATCAGCTCAATGCAGGCAGCTAAGTCCATACCAAAATCAATGAACTCCCATTCAATCCCCTCTTTCTTGTACTCTTCTTGCTCCAGGACAAACATGTGGTGGTTGAAAAACTGTTGCAGTTTTTCATTGGTGAAGTTGATGCACAGCTGCTCCAAGCTGTTGAACTAATTAATTTGTAACAGAACAAAGTTACTTCACTAAAGTTGAAACAGACAACTTTACTTCATAATAATAAGTTAAAACAATAAATTGTCTATTGCCACTTTGACAACAAAAGCATCACCATCATAAAAAAAAAAAAGATATCATGTCACCAAACTTACGTCAAAGATTTCAAAGCCAGCAATATCCAGGACACCGATGAAATAGCTTCTGGGCTGCTTGGTATCCAACATCTCATTAATTCTGACGACCATCCACAGGAACATTTTCTCATAGACAGACTTGCAGAGGGCCATGACGGAATTGTTGACCTGATTTTTACAGATACAAGAATAATCAAACGTTGATATTGTTGCAAGAGTGAACAATAAAATAATTCAATAAAATAACAAGTTGTCAGGGGTTAAACAGGCTCCAGCGTTAAGATTCACAGGACTGTGTGAACATTTCACCTGAGGGACAGTCTGGCCTTTAGTCACAAACTCATTTCCGACTTTCACCCTCGGATAGCACAAGGCCTTCAGCACATCAGCAGAGTTCAGCCCCATGAGGTACGCGATTTTATCGGCGACTAAAAAATAAGAGAAAATGTGTTAGTTTGAAGAGAATAAAAAAAAGATTCCAATTCATACTTTTCCCTTGTTTTCAAAAGTGCAACATACCCTCAGTGCCATCAGGCTCAGCCTGCTCTTCACGCTGCTTCTGCTTGAACTTCATGGCTCCGTGATGCATCACAGCTCCAGTCAGCTTGTAAATGCCTGCCTTCTCATCTGCAGTAAAGCCCAGGATGTCGATAGCAGTCTGTGAGTATTCAAAGAAAAGTCATGAGTTCTGCTCTCACACTGAAACATTTCTAAATTCAGACATTTTTCCTTGAGTCAGTGGATTTGATCATCTTCTTACATCAGTGGCAATGAATTCCTCAATGTCATCGATACTCTTGACAGTGATTTCACCCTGACTGATCATGGGATAGTCGTAAGGGTTGGTGGTGATGAGGAGAGCCTCTGAAGAAAGAAAGCATTTGTGGTTAATTCTTGTAAGCAAATATGCACAATGCAGCAGGTAATGAATGACCTTTAAAAATGACAAATGTCTCACCTATCAGCTCAGGTTTGTGGCCTGTCATGAGCTGATAGAAGATGTGGTAGCTCCTCTCAGCAGACAGCTGGAACGTCACTCGAGACTTCTCCAGCAGATCTGTCAATCACACAGTCGGACAACAGTCAGTTCAGTGACGTGTACAAAAGCAAACTGAGGTATCTGCTTTACTATTTCTAGCCTTACATGTTTCAATGTCTGCTGAGGCCAGCTTCCCAGTTGTTCCAAAATGGATTCTGATGAATTTACCCTATTCAAAAGAGGACAGTAGATTCAATTTATAACTTTTTGCATTTTGATATTGTTTAAAAAGAGAAACACTGAACACACACTTACGAATCGGGATGAGTTGTCATTCCTCACAGTTTTGGCATTACCATAAGCCTCCAGCAGGGGATTGGCTGCAATGATTTGATCTTCCAGCGAGCCCTTATTTTAGAAAACAAGTTAGGGAAAAACGTAAATTCATGCTCCATGTCCAAGATCACATTATATA
Organism: Centropristis striata; assembly: GCF_030273125.1. Taxonomy (NCBI): domain Eukaryota; kingdom Metazoa; phylum Chordata; class Actinopteri; order Perciformes; family Serranidae; genus Centropristis; species Centropristis striata. The sequence continues at coordinate 6,458,771 of NC_081519.1, read as the reverse complement.
ATCCAAAAACAGATGTGTTCATTCACCTGCATTTTCCCAGAGCTCGGCGAGTCCTTCTTTCCTCCAGCCACTGCGATTGTTGCAAAGTACTGGATGACACGTTTGGTGTTGACAGTCTTTCCAGCACCAGATTCTCCACTTTGAGCATAAAAAACAGATCAATTAGCATCAGAAACATCTTGGTTTAGGTGAACTGAAACATTGAAAGAAACTTGTTTGGACTTGAATTTGAGCATACTGTCCAGTCAATGTTACTGTATGCTATTTATGTTAAAAAGTGCTGATATTTTTATATCACACAGGTACATTGATTTCAGGATACTGTATGTTAGGTAAGTAATTAAGTAAATGTGCAAACTTACGTGATAAGGATAGACTGATTCTCACGGTCTGTGGAAAAAACAACAACGTTTTATTACTTTTTTTCAGATAACTTATAGGGGTGTTAGGACACATCGATTCAATGATCAAATACCATCGATACCAAGAAAACTATTGATACAAGAGCATGTGAGTGGAGCGGAGTGTCACCTTATCTTCAGCTCCCTCTCACTCCAATACCGCTCACACCATTTTGGAGTTTGGAAGCATGCCTGAGCTCAACCCCGAATGCATCTTTGTATTGCACACCCACATTATTTTCTGACAAAAAAAATCAGCTATTGAGACCTCAACAATGGAGTTCACAAAGGATTTTCTTTTTTCAGAGCAGATGGAAATTTGAGATGAGGACAGAGCGATATTGAGCATTGTGGCCTCAGCTCTGTGAGAAAAGGTTCAGAAAATCTCACCTGTCCACTCCACTCACATGCTTGGAATAATACATATCATCACCTTTAAGATGTGCCTTCATTTGACATTTCCCAATTTATATATTTATTCTTCTTTTAAATTAGGAACAGAGTGTTTCTCATTCAAGTGTCTGGAAGAGCAATCGTATTTTAGTTAATTTAGTCCAAGATATGCTTGAAATGTACACCGATGATGTGTTGTTATAATGTCTTACAATGTTAAGATATTTAAAAACGAAACAAGACTAGGTCAACTGCTAGTATAGCTGACTATTATAGGAAAAATGAATGGTAGTGTGTGTCTGTGATGTGATTTTTTTTTTTATATTACAAAAGTGTGATCACTCAGTCACTCAGTCACATACACACCCATGTGTAGAGCTGACCTCGTCACTTAGCCAAATATGAGCTTCTGTTAGCTGCTACTTGCTTAATATTTTTCACATGACATGTTTTAATTTTAATAACACCTGACATATGCTATAATAATTGCATTTAAAACATGCACATTTTCATCACACTTCCCACCCACCAGTGAGCATGAACTGATAGGCGTTATCAGAGATGGAGAAGATGTGGGGTGGAGCCTCAATCCTCTTCTTGCCTCTGTATCCTGCTACAACCACTGAATCATACACTGGGAGCCACTTGTAGGGGTTCACAGTGACGCAGAACAGCCCTGAGTAGGTCTGTGGAGAAAGAGAGGATTTTTACTGACATGTGTCTTCATGTAGTCATTGCTTCATCTGCTGCTGTGACGATCCGGGCAAACTCACGTAGATCATCCATGCTGCATAACGCTCTTTGAGGTTATACAACACAGAAGGCTCACTGAGGTGGGTCATCATGGCCATGTCCTCAATCTTATCGTACTTTGGAGGGTTCATGGGGAAGACTTCAGTTTCTTTTACAGTAAGGGTCTGTGACACGGACAGAAACAACACAGGACATCAGTTCTGACAGTAGACAGGTGATGAGAGCAAACTGGTGAGTATTCAGCCTATTACAGACAGTATTCCCATTTAGAAAACCATGAATGTTAAGGTCAGTTTAAAATATTTTACCTTTCCCTTTATTACAGAGAAATCATAGAGTTCCATCACTAGACATGCACTGGCATCCATACAAATATATTTTACTTGAGTGTAAAATAAAACATTTTAATTTCATTCCAGGCTAACCTTTCCACAGAGAGTCTCCACGGTGGCCTTGCCGCCCTCTTTCTTAACGAGCTTCCCCTTGAGGTACATCTCTGCAGGCTCGGTCACAAAGTATGCAGTTTTAGCATCAAACGGAGTGTTTTGAGCTTCAATTCTCTCTCTTTCTGGCTTCCGGAGGTAAACGGCCGCCGGGCCAAAACACTCCATTTCCGCATCACCCATGTTGACGCTTTACTGCAGGTAAGTAAAAACAGCACAGCAGTCAAGTATTGAATTCATTTAAGTCATAATATCTTCTCATGATGGCATCTCCACCAATGAACAAAGCTGTTAACACTGATTAATTTACACTAGCCTGAAGAGATGAATAATGGTATATTTCTACTTATTTATGATTGATACAAAATCAAAAAGTTAAACATAAAAGCTACATTTACATTTTTAAACAATGCAGTGACATCAGAGGTAACAGTGTCATTCATTGTAAATTATCCTTGTTGATGCCATGACTTGTTACATGTGCCAATAAATCATTGTTTAAAAGAATCAGACACAAAAGGAAACTACATCTATATACAGAATGAGATGCACAGATTTGCTATGTTAATTGACTTCTTTACCCATGACACACAAGGTTAATGAACATATAAAAATGCTATAACAAAGTCTGACATTTTTACATAAGTAATTGATGAAAAATGTCTTTACCTTCTTCCTTCCCCTGAGATGAACAGATATTGATGGTCCTAGGGCTCTGAAGAAAATAGTTTACATTAATAGCTGGAATTAAACTATTAAAAATGAACTTACTGTATGTACTCTGAAGTCAAGTCACATAAAAGTTCTGTATTGACTTTGTAGTATCTGGTAGTAAGTGACTAAGTCATGTCCTGCATTGTTCATTAAGCTGCTGCTGTGTCTCCTGCTAATAAAAGACTGTAAGGCACTCACCTTGACTGGTCGTCTGTCAGTCCTTGGGGCTGTCCAGCCTCCCTTCTTATATAGAGAGATCAGGGTTCCCTCACTAGGAAGGACTTGCTTTATTTGGTCACATACTTTTACGCACTCATGCTTGAGTATTTTTTTTTTTTCTAACTCTGGCTTCTTTTGTAACTGAACAACACAGACAGTTTATCAATCCGTCACTTTTACTTTCAGGGTGACTGCTTTGATAAAAAGGTGAGTAACAAGAATTTAAATGAGAAATACATAAAAATATTGTTCTTTGAAATTATTATGATTAATAGTGTGTGCTTTAGACTTTATTACTTTATTTCATTATTGGTGTCATGTCCAGATTAACTCAGCTTTATCAACAAAAACATACATGCACAGAGTGTCGATCTAAAGAATTTTAATCATTTGTTTTAAATAGAAGCCACAATGTCCTTAGGGGTTACAGTATATGGCAAGACAAAGCACATGAAACATTTGTCTCGTTGTAATTTTTTACAGGAAGAGTGGTGGTGCCACACATTAGACCCAGTTAAACAAGAGACTGAATTTAAAAGTGTATAAATAGATCAAGACACTCACAATGCAGCATTTTTTAACCTTGTGTAAATATTGTTCTGGCAGGCGTATCGGTTACTGAAGTTCAGACATTGTTTTGGTATTTACAGTAATCTCCTTAATGCACCTTGGCACTGCACAGGATCCGACTTTAGCCATGGAGAAGCTCTCATATGTCACTGGTATTCTGTTGCAGAAGCCTTGCAAGTCTTTCCTGTGACAAAGGAGCAGAATTGGGCCTAACAGTTGCTAATCTAAGAACCTGTGGAAATGATGATACCACATGATAGCAGAAACACTGGCTGGGGTCTGTGTTTTATTAAATCCCAATCTTAATTAGATTTGTTCTGTAGGGAAGGAAGGACAATACAAGGAAGAACAATACTCATATTTATAGCGCTTTTAATTTCCTCTGCTGTTTAATCAATGTGTCCAGGAGGTATTTATATATCCGGTAAAACATGACATATGCATCCCGTGAAAGATAACTTGTCAAACAACTGGTGATGGAATTTGCTTTGAAGTTCCTTTCATACAAAAGTCTATAATTCCCTAATTTCCGCACCGCTTTGTTTTGTATTACCTATTCCAAAGAGTGTATGGAGTACGTCCCCTGAACTGTAAGTAATGCATGGAAATGGAAATCTCTTTACAGATTTACTGGTTTGTGATCTTTGCCAGCCAGTGTTATGAAATATGCACATGGAGCATTACAAGGACAAAAACAAACCATATATTTTAGCAACATAGCTTAAATTTACAATATGTTGAATAATTAATTTTTTAAATTACAAAATAGAATGTTTATGCTAATTGGAATTTTATACTTATTGCACCCCTGTAGTGTAGAGAGAGGAATATTGCACACACATTGGAATGAATGAGGTTCTGGTTGACTCGCATACATACACAGACCTATGTGTAAATGAGAATAAATTAACAATTTAGGTACTGTTTTGTATGTGCCACCACATCTTATCAAAACTACAAATTAAAATATCACTATTTTACAATATTTCATGCTAAATATTGTATTTTTAGCCAAAAACTGCAGTGTGCTCAATTGGTAGAGTGGCCGCACACTGATGGAATGTTAGTGGTTTGATCTCTGACCAGCAGCCTACATGTCGAATAACCTTGAGCAAGATACTGAACCCCAAATTGCTCCTGATGCTGCTTTCATCGTTGTGTGAATGAATTCCCAATGGTGGCAGGTGGCACCAGTGTGCCCTGGTAGCCTCTAACACCAGTATTAGTGTGTGTGTGAATGTGCGTAGTGTATAGCGCTTTGTATAAAAGCGCTGTACAAGTGCACTCTTTTTATCTATAAAGAGGTGATGAAGCTGGACAAAGTGTCAATTTTGTCATTATCTCCTTATGAAAGCCACAGGTGGATGTTGGGGCAGGGCCAAAGTTTGAGTTAATGGGACAAGATTTCACATGCCACGACAACGCTGCATCACACTTTTTTAGTTGACATGGAGTCTAACAACAATTTTGCATGCTGTGATCATACAATAAATTTTGGCAACACAAAGTATTTAGCATTCTTGAGCAGTGAATAAACATTGAATAAATGGTTAATGACACATGACAAACAAGAGTTTAGTTAACCTCATAAAACATTACAGATGAACTGAGAAACCAAGATGCATGCATAAGGATTAATTTGAAAGGTAACATCTTCTAACCCTACTCCTAGCCTCTTCTTTCAAGAAAGGTATGTGAAATGTGAAATTAATTTTTGTTAGTGGATAAAACAAAATTTACTCTGTGTCACCATCCTCATATTAGTGATTAATCTTACATAGCCACAAATAGATATATTACCTCATCACATTATGATATTTACTTGACTCGCTTCCAAAACAAACGCACACGTTAGCAAGATTAAGATAGGAGAACTATCGCTTTTGTCATCAACCAAATCAATCAACCAAAAAATCAACAAAAAGTTCTTGATAGTTGCTTTAATTTAATATAAATATATTGGTCACTTACTATTGTACATGCAAGAGGATGCTGGTATTTAAACTGATAATGATTGACAAGATATTAAACACACCTGTAATGATATAAATTATGTCTTGATAGGAGAAGATGAAGAATTAATAAAAACAAACATTTCTGTACAACTACATGATGCATGACTACATGGCTTCATACTGCTCATAAATGCTAAAATGTTTTGCCCAAATGTCTGGAATTTTGACGTTTATCATGCAGTCACACAGCTCAAAATTTTACCAGATATTATTTAAACTGGTCTAAGAAAAGCAGTCTGATTTTATACTAATGGCATATTATCCTAAAGAATTTTTGCAATTACTAAGAATAATTTCAGACAGAACAGACAGGCGATGATTGCTGGGGTCCTCGTTCTATTTTTGCACTTACTACTTTCAGGCAGTCTGGGTCATTGCAATCTGTGTGAAATTATGGCACATAAATAAACTTGAACTTGAACTGTCTGGAGAGTGAAGGGAGCCTGTGTGGAGTTAGTTACTTGATTTGGGTCACGTGATGGAAGGAGATCTGGACATACTATATGAACGTAAGGAGTGAAAACTTGTTGCCATGTTTACACTCTCTGGCCGCTGACATTAGTATACATGACTTCTAGTGAGGTGTCTGGAGGGGGAAACGGTGTAAGGTGTCCCTTAATCCCCTACTGACAGTCCTCTAACACAGTCTGAGGCTTCGTTTTCACTATTTTGACCCACGATTGGCCCTAAAACCTCAAGCTACTCTTGCGAATCTCCAGAATGACAAATATTTCTTGATCTACAGGCTCAGATGTCTCATTTTCGCGGCGGTTTATGAGGGTGTGATGATCCCGGAGCTCAGACGGATGACAGACGTGTCCATCCTAAATGGGGTCGTCTGGCAGGGTCAAAGGGCCTCAGCTTTCTAGGGACTGTCTCTGAAATCTGATATAATGGACATCGTCACACTGTCGGTGCCACATAACTCAGAGAGACGTTAGAATATTATCACATGGTCAGTTTTGTATTTATTTTCTAACACACTGAGTTTGACTCATACAGTAACCTGCAGGGTGTTTCTCAACTGTTTATGATTCAAAATACAACACCCATGTTTACAAATAGTCATAATGTAAACAGAGTGACTGCACTACAACATCTGTTTACTCAGATTACAAGCCAAATGATAGTAATTCAATAGCCAGATATGGATTAGCCACTCTCATTTATCCACGTGTATTTCAACTTTCTTATCATCCAGTTCCTGTGAATTATATGCAAAATTCACTGCCTTGAATATAATGTGCATACTACACTTAATATTTTTTTTAAGGTACTGTTTTTCTACAATGTATATTTATTTGCTTCTTAGATTGTATTAGATTTTATTTCATTATATTTGTGTCTTTTTTTATATTTGCTGTTTTTCTATAATGGAGCCTCTCAGCAAAATTATTTCACCAGATTATATTTATACAACTGGAGTTACAATAAAGGTCTTGAATCTTAACACTATCATATTTTTGATTGTTCTGACTGTGTGAATCACTTGTTTGTGAGTATTTGTGTTGCCTCAAATTGCCACTTAAAGGACAAATAAAATATTTTGAATTAAACTGATTTGGACTGACATGTATTTTATATCAGGATCATTGATTATGGGTTCAAGATTAGCATGACAATCTGAAACTGAAAAAAACAACAACAAAAACCTGCTAATTATTGGAGGAAGAGAAAAACTATACTATACTATACTATTTTTTTTAACTCACTTAACTAAATTGTGTTACTTGTTTATTACTTAGCATGACGGCCTTTTACTGATAAACCTTTAATAAAGTTTCAGATCAGCAGAAATTTAAATGGCCTGTTACAGCAGAAACAGTCACTACATTTTAATTTAAATAATTTCTCTTATTTAACTTGAACAGTTTTATGATATATATTCTATTAAAATCTAAAATGTGCTATTATATATATATATATATATATATATATATATATATATATATAAAATGTGAAGAAGGGAGCCTGAGATTTGCATTTTAATTTGCCAGTGACAGCTGCTCTGTATGTGTTGTGCACATGAACTTAAAATGACTTTAAACAAACAATCAACAACATTAATCATTTAGTAGCCCAAATAAGGAACAACCAATCAGCTCACTTTGTCACTCTTTACATTTTAATCATTATGTTTCCAGCCTACTGAGCATTACAGCTTGCTCACATAAACAACACTAATGTTGACTGAAAATCATATTAAGGTTTCTGATTTTAACACTTTTCTCTCTCACTTATATTATTCTGATACACTGGAACATTTTTAAATGTTTGTAACTAATATCTTTATGTCACTTTCACCCGTTGATTGTCACACCTCCCCTCTGTGCTGCTAAAAGTCAAAGGTTCCAAGGTTTGCTGTTGACAACTCAACTGTCAGTATAAGACATAAGTAACGGTTTTGACCCCAGTGCACCGCCTATTCTCGTGGCTTACGTGACTCTGGACGTGGCTCTAGAAGGCCGATACGTCGTTCTCCATAAACTGTCTCGGTTTATTTGTCAGTAAACTTTATTAATGTCAACTACAGCTCTATTGTCCAATGTGGAATCTTCAGTGAACAGGTGATCAGATTTGTGTCTCCAGGTTTTTTGAGGCAGGCACTTGTGTTGTCTCGAGGGCACAGATGTATTTATAAACCCTTTCTTTAAATGGTCTTGTACTGTGTGTCCTGACAGATGAACTGAAGACAAGGCCAGGCTTGTCGCCTGACCTTCCCTCAAGACAAGTGTTTGTTCCCCATACGCGGCAAGAAGGGGATCATGTTATATGATGTGTAGTAGTTTGCATTCTTTCCTTGTTGAAAGATGACACTGAACTGGCAAAGATGGGGAGAGGGCATTAGGAGCCAAATACTGAGGACTTCACACCCCACCAAACAGGCCTATATATTCAATAAAAATGTGAAACTTGATCTCTTTTGCCCCCGGGTGTTCTTATTTGGTAGAAATACAAATATAGCTGTCTCCTCAGCAATGCTCTCAGGGCTCAGCCATTTGTCACGACCTCAAGTCTCGTTGTGGAACAACCTTTGATATAAAACAACTTCCTTGGAGGTCTAAGTCTCAAATATAACAAATGACTGACGCTAATATCAAAATATCTGAGCCTTATGACTTTTAATTCATATTTTGTTTATTCATTGTGTATCAAATCTTATTGTTTTCTGCAGTTTTCTGCAGCACTAACTGTATACACTGATATGAGATAAATAAGCAATATTAAGGGATAACTAATGAATAAGAGAGAATAGTCAGGTCCAATATGTCATAGGTCTAAAAAAAAAACTGAATAAGGATGAGGAATAAAAATACAATATGGGAATAATGTACAACATACAGTATACAAGTGCATAACTTATAGGGATAAGCCAATAAGTCCTTTAACCCATACGACCTCTTATGTCACAAACCCTTTGATACAAACCACAGGAGTGTTTCTTAAATTAGCCCTTTACAGGTGGCAGGAGATCAACACGTCCTCATACCTAAACATAGCAGTCGCAGTTTTTGTATAACCTGTCATGCCAGATGTTACAAGAAACAAACAGAGAATCCGTCATGGAAAACTGTTTGGAAAAGTTGGCAGATTGGATAAACCATCTGTCTATCATGGGCTGCCAAAGCTAGAGGGAAAATCTGTTTCCATTCAGGAAAGCTGTCAGTGCTGTTTATTGCTCTTTAGGAAAATATCACATTTTGGGTGTAAACAGGTATGTCTGTTACATTACTGAAGGTACGTATGTAAGATAACCTGTGTTAAGTACATGATGTAAATATGTTGCATGAGTTAACTTGCATGGATAAAATGAAATAACTGAACGTTGACAGGACACAAACAGAGATCTCCTGAGTCAAAGTCCTGTGCTTGTGTGACCAGTCCATCAGCCTACTTGGACTTTGTTACTCTTTATACTACATCACCTGGCTTCTTCTTTTGCTCCCATCATAATTACTTAAGCCACAAGGGGGCACTGCCTTACAATTAACCTAAATGCAGGCCATAATAAACCACTTGTACAAGTAGCAACAACCCAACCCAGATGTAATTTCATACCGAAATATCGATGTGTAGCATAATAAAATGGATTTTCCAGAAAATCTATCGCGATTTTTTTTGTAAATAAATAACCAGTTTGGTATGTCTGTTTCTGGCTAATAAACAAAATAATTTTCCTGATAAATCAAGCTCCTTCATCACATTCTTACCAAACCCTGTAAATGCAGTATTACCACCAAACATGCTTGTTCACTGCAGAGTGCAGATTTGCCCTCAATGCAACAATATAACCAGATATTAAATGTATCTTGCTTCTTTCCTACCAACATTTTAATTGTGATTAATTTGCTCCCTTCTCTTGTGATGCTCTTAATTTAACCATGTATGAACATTTGAGAGGTTAAGTATAGATGACTAAGGTATATTTTAATACAAGGCCAGTTTAAACCTTAGACACCTAAAAGTAAGTGTCAACCAAATAATGAATGTCAATTATTTTTTTTTTAAAGATTATTTTTTTGGCATTTTTACATGCTTTATTGAAAGTGAGAGACAGATAGAAAGGGGGTGACAGAGGGGAGGACATGCGGTAAAGGGAATGAATGTCAATTATTAGCTTTCCTTTTCATTTATCTTCTCAATTCACCAGTATTATAATGTTACTTCATTATGTTTTAAGTCAGAATACTGGTCAAGCATCAAGTAAGAATATAATTGCATTATATGCAAAGTGCTTTATTTCTTTATATTTTCTTTCATCTGCATTCTTAAATTACCAACATGTTGATTTACAACAAATAATTATATATATATAATTGACCTACAGTGCAGTTATCTAAGTAGAGGCATCAGTGTGTGCAGACACAGTGATGTGTGCTGCAGTTCACTAATAGGTCTATTTTCATCACGACTTGACAGGGTGCAGCATGTGTTTTGAAGCACATAAAAAAACTGTAAGGTCACCAGACTGTCAGTAACATTATCACCATGAGGCAAACATTGGCAGTTATCGTAACCTGGAGCACTTTTACATGATAACGGGCGACAGTTGACAACTGTGCTATGGTGCATGAAGTTACATGCACTGCTGCTGATCAGATTTAGATGTAAAACACACCAGACAGTTTCAAGTTCTACCACTGGAATCAGGTTTATGTTCTCCTGAAGAACGTTTGTCTGATTTATGACACTTTAAGTTTAAATAAACAAAGATACAATTAATTTATCTTTTTAAAGACTATAAATTGTGTTTGAAATGTATGATTGTAATGTTTTTAATACATCATTTGAATTAAAAATGAAGTGAAACAGCCATTCAGTTGCTTGCAGTTTTATTTCTTGTTGCATACTCAACCCATCAGACAGTCATATTTTATGATTTCTTGTCCTGCGTCTGAGTCAGACTTATATTCATTCTTCAGCATCCTTTCCCTTAAATCAAATACAAAAGAGACAGTAAGAACTTAGTGGTTAGAAACTTTGTCAAGATGTAAAAAATATTTAAATTCCTTGTGTAAATTAGAATGTACTGGTGAATGATGAGAAATAAAAATGAATATACCCTGACAATCTCACGGCTTTTGGCTCTCAGCTTGTTGACCTGAGACTCAGCGATGTCAGCGCGCTCCTGAGCTTCCTCCATCTCATGCTGCACCTTCCTGTACCTGGACAGGTGAGTGTTGGCCTGCTCCTCCTGGAATATTAAAGATGTCTTGAACAATCTTACCAGATGTTTTAGATGAAAACATCACAGTTATTAAATCACGCTACATGCTGCTGTCAGTCCTCTGGTGTCAGATAAGGTGTTGGTGGTGTGACGCCTATTTGCGTTGCATGTGTCAAATATTTCTCACTCACAGCTTCCTCAGACTGCCTCTTGTAGGCCTTCACTTTCAGCTGCAGCTTGTCCACCAGATCCTGGAGTCGGGTGATATTCTTCTTGTCCTCCTCAGTCTAGAGGCGGTATACAGTATAGTCTGTTTGAGACCGACACTCGGACAACACCGTGATCCCAACGTCTTGGGTCTTTAAAAACACTCAAGAGCTCACAGCACTTTATTACATACAGCTTACGAAGTGAAGGCGTATTAGAAAGAATGGGGAAAAAACACTGAAGATATGAATTAATGCAGCAGACAGCAGAGAATTTTACATATTTTCATCTTCTACAAGTGGTTCATCTTCTCCTCTGGTGCTGTCAATCAAGCTGCCTGTGAGAACTGAGTGTACATTTTCCTCTTTCCATTTTTTCCTCTGTTAAACAGATCTATAAATATCACATGTGGCCATACCAATATACGCACATAACTGCATGGATTTATAGCTGCAACTGTAGAGTGTTTATTTTTAGCTGTGGTCATCTCTGTATCACTTCAGTATGTCTGCCAGTCTTATGATGGGGATGTATGCCCTCTAGGGGTTTAAACTATATTCTACAGCAAAATTATCTTCACCAGAATAGAATTGATTTAGAAAAATAGAATATGATGAGAAGAAGATTAATGTTTTTGTTCTGTACCTGGTAAGTCAGTTCCTTCACTCTGCGTTCATATTTGCGGACGCCTTTCACAGCTTCAGCTCCACGTCTCTGCTCAGCCTCGACCTCAGACTCAAGCTCCCGGACCTGGACCATATAAAGTGATTTTATGGTGATGGGACTGAATATGTTTAAATAGATAAGCAAAATGATCTTTTATAAGTTTGTTAGGTAAACAAGTTTGTTGCTATGGAATGCCATTTAAAGGGAAAATAATTATAATTTCTAGGTTCATACTTGTATTTTGGGATACTTTCAAAATACTCAACTAGATTCAACGTCAATTATGGTTTAGTTACAAAATTGGAAAACAAAGAAGCAAAGACCAAAACCCCAATAATTTTCGAATTTAGTAAACTCACCCTAGCCTCCAGTTTCTGGAGCTGCTTCTTGCCACCCTTCATGGCCAGATTCTCAGCTTCGTCCAGGCGGTGCTGCAGGTCCTTCACTGTCACCTCCAGGTTCTTCTTCATCCTCTCCAGGTGAGAGCTGGTGTCCTGCTCCTTCTTCAACTCTTCTGCCATCATGGCAGCCTAAAGATGAGATTGTAAGTGATTGTAAAAAAGAAAAAGGAGCAGAATGATAAAGGAAAACTAGAAAATTTCCTCTGGGGAAATTTTGAAAGGGCCACGGGGGCTACTGCTGGTGTGTGTACACTATGATGAGACTCTTCAGAGATTTCAAACTATGCCCTTTAACCTCAAAATGTGTGTGTGTGTGTAATTAAAGTCACATAAAGTTACCTGTGTGTGTGTTTGAAGCATGTGTATGCATGTGTGAGGAGTGTGAGCGCTTCCGCGCATGTGTGTGTGTGTGTGTGTGTGTGTGTATCTGTAACTGCAATCACATCAAAGCTCAAAGGCAATCAGATCAAAGCAATCAACAGAATTAACTGACACCTGCCAGTGACAGCAGCCAGAGGTGAACAGAGGTCCAGAGGTGGATTTCTGGCCTCGAACAGAAAGCATTTTTTGGCAAAACCATAATACCTATCATTGATCCGACTTCACTTTGAGCATCCCGAGTTCTTCCTGAACGTCTACATATGATTTTTTTTAAAGAAAAATTAAAAAATAGCTTTGTTAGAGCGATCTAAAAAAACTGTTCCATCTTCCTTTTTTCCAAAATCTTCCTGCGTTTTTAATATGGGACCCAATGAGGCTGTTGGTGGTGTTGGTGGCGCATCTGTGCATCGTACGCCCAAACTATAACTCTGACAGCTTTACCAGAGGATTGTGAGTGAGAAGACAAATTTTCCTACGTTTCTATGTATAAATTATCTCTGTAGAGTGAAATTTGCGGCCTGGAGCTCAGTTTTCAAATTTATTTTTTGACAATTTTTTCTCTCCCTCTACACTCTGGCGATGATGTCACACACTGTGACACGAACATTCCATGCAATACACACCCATTATAATCTCAGAATTTCTCCAAAAATGACCATGGTCATTGAACAGGGATTGATAAAAAACTATATGACCTATCGAAACATGGATTAATACACCGATACACAAGACTTGTGTCTACTGTTTAAAGTTTAAATGCCGTCTCTAGGTGAAATTATGCCTGAGAGGTAGACGTTTAAATATCTCCAATTATTATTCTTTTTCGCTTATTTTTTGCCGGCCGTCCCATTCATTTCAATGCAAAATTTTGGGCAGTATTCTGTCAAGAAAAGTAATAGCACACCGATCCCGATCAGACCGCACGTTTTGATATATAATTTGTCCTGCAACTCTTCAAGTTGTAGGACTAGTAGTGGGACGAAATTGCATCCGGAAGAGGAATAAGAAAAAATCCACAGTATAACAGTAGTGCTCGGTGCGATTGCCCCGAGGCCCTAATAAGGTCTAATTCGAATGCCAATGTTCAGCGTTAAACATAGAACAATATAGATGTAGAGTACAGTGAATAATCCATGATTAATTATAAAGATGCTTCAGACGGATAACTTTTTGAGTTAGTGATTGTTACAGTTTAGTTATACAGAAACAATTTTAAAAGTATTACCCTTTTATAACCAAGATACATTGACCATGGTATAGCTATAGTTTCCAACATTGGATATGTTGTATATTCTACTTTATCATTAGTCATTAGTTTCATTTAGTTGTACATTATTTCAACCCAGGCTGGCTGCTCCAAAGTGATTACTGAAATTTCTTTCTGAATAAGCAGCTGGGTTTCAAATTAAATACAATAAGCACAGGTTAAAATAAAGATGACTCACATCAGTGATGGCCTTCTTGGCCTTTTCTTCAGCATTTCTTGCTTCCTGGACAGCATCTTCCACTTCACCTTGGACTTGGACAAAGTCAGCTTCCAACTTCTTCTTGGTGTTGATGAGGCTGATATTCTATACAAATAATAGTTTAAATCAAATTAGAAGTCGTGTTCAGTTGTCACATGTCATTGTTTGGATTTTTTGTTTTTTTACCTGAGAGTGCAGCAGCCCCACACGCTCGCTGGCATCAACCAGCTCCTGTTCAGCCACTTTGCGGCTTCTCTCTGTCTGCTCCAGTGCAGCTCTGAGCTCCTCGATCTCAGCCAGCATCAGGCTGTTCCTGCGCTCCACCATGGCAACCTGCTCCCTCATATCCGCCTCACCTCTAATAGCTTCATCAAGATGCAGCTGGGCATCCTAAATAAATCATTAAAAAAACATTTTCAGTGCAGTCCGACTAAAGTAAACTTTACCGTTAATTTAGTTTAATAAGCCCCATACCTTAAGCTGCCCCTGCACGTTTCTCAGCTGTTTCTGGGCTTCAGCTGCCTGGCGGTTGGCGTGGCTCAGCTGAATCTCCATCTCATTAAGGTCTCCCTCCATCTTCTTCTTGACTCTCAGGGCATCATTCCTGCTCCGGACCTCAGCATCTAAAGTCGTTTGCATGGACTCGATCACCCTCTGACTGTTCCTCTTGATCTGCTCGATCTCCTCGTCCTTCTCTGCAAGTTTTCTGTCAATTTCACCCTTGACTTGGGTGAGTTCAAGCTGAGCGCGGAGAATTTTTGATTCTTCATGCTCCAGGGTAGCCTACAAAATAAAATGTAAGGTGGAAAAGAAAGATTAAAAAATAAAGATTCTTAACTCCAAAGGTCCTCTAATTATTCCTTGATAACTAGTCATTTTGAAATACCTCTGCCTCCTCTAGGGCAGCCTGGATTTCTACTTTGTCGTTTTCTGCAGACTTCTTCCCTTTTTCCAGCTCATGAATTGTCTTTCCTGATTCACCAATATGTTCAGTCAAATCTGAGATTTCCTCTGTTGAGAAAACAAAACAATAATTATTTGCCACCAAAGTGTCTAGTTGTAATAATAGTATTGCATAAATTAATTATCTAATTTTCTCAAGCAAGATTAGGCCTGACTATAAACCCAAACCCCACCTCAGAATTTGGAGTGTTATGTTTGCAAGAAACAATTTAACCTGTGTTTCTTTTTTGTCTTTCCTTAATTATAAATCTTTACATGTTTAGTGAAGAATATATTTAATATCAACAATCACACGCAGGATTTGTGGTCTTACGTTGCAGATTTTTGTTCTCTCTTTTCAAGGTCTCCAGGTGATCCAAAGCTTCTTCAAATGAATTTTTCAGCTTGAACATCTCAGTGCTGAGAGAACGAGATTCTTTAAGAGATCCCTCCAGCTCTGCCTGGCTCTCCTCATACTTCTGCTTCCACTCGGCAAGAACCTGAAAACATATAAAAGATCCATGTATTTCAGTATGTCATAACTCCACAGCCTTCACTTCAGCACACAAGAGACAAATAAAAAACAAACCTTGTCGAAGTTCCTCTGCTTCTTGTCGAGGCTAGCAGCCAGAGCATTAGCTCTCTCCACATCAATCATCATGTCTTCCACTTCACCCTGCAGTCTCTGTTTTGTCTTTTCCAGAGAGGCACATTTTGCATTCACTGCCTCGATGGATTCCTCTGCATCCTGAAGACGCTGTGCAAGCTTTTTCCTGGAGAAACATGGGACAGAGTTATGAGTTAAAGTTCTACAGTGAAAGAGCTTAAATTTGCGACAGATGGTAAAATTGTAATGACTTACTTAGCCTCCTCCAGCTCCTCAGTGCGCTGAATAGCATCAGTCTCGTATTTGGCTCTCCACTGAGCAACTTCGCTGTTGGCCTTTGACATTCCACGCTGCAGCTCAGCTTTGGCCTCCTGCTCCTCCTCATACTGCTCTCTGAGCAGGTCGCAGTCATGACGAGATGACTGAACAGCGTGAGCCAGGGCGTTCTTGGCCTAAAATTTAGAAAAAAACATAATGTTGCAAATCAAATTCCTTATTAAGAAATACATTAAACAATAAAACATGCTGTTGTGTTACCTTAACTTCTTCTTCAAGTT